>NC_084989.1:9772206-9937206 GCF_963691925.1 Scomber scombrus
TAGCAGGGGGACGGGGTGGTGGTAGTAGGATGGAGATAGGGATGAGATGGAGGGGTTGAGACAGAGAGAGAGAGAGACTGTGCTCAGTGAATTCCATGCAATGAAGAGCCTTAAATAAATGAGAAGGGGGGCTATTTAGGCCCCGGATTTAGAGTTTAGCACCACATGTGTACACTTTTAGCAACCTGGACATGCACAGAGAAGCGACTAACAAAGGCTTATACATAGCAGTAACAACACTAATCATTCTAATAACAATAATAATAATAATAATTGTGTTGCAAGACTATTAGAAATAATTGTTCAGAAACACACGTAACATGCACCATTTATTTGTATCTACAAAATGCCAGTCATTCTTTTAAATGTATAGATCTCAGGCACAGACAGCGAGAATCTCTCCAGCATCTAAGCGCTCATTCAGCCTATTTTTTTGCTCTCGTCGCGCCATGGATCTACTGTGCGCAAAGCAACCACACCAACCCACAGATATCCTCTACCTATTTTGACATAACATAACAAAACACCGTTGCCCGTGTGTGATTTCACACCGGGAGGGTGGGAGAAAGGAGGGGATGGGGGGGGGGGGGGGGGGGGGGGGGGGGGGGTGCTCAACGCATACTGGGCTTTACACCGTTTTGGTGTGCAGTAACCGGAGACAAAGGGGACTGTGCGCCTTTGGATAGATCACTTGTGACATTAATGGCTCAGGGGAGCCTAATAGAGACAATAGGAGTTAAACGAACTCTTGAGATTACTAATATAAGAAGCCAATTATCATGTTGATGCGCAGATAGACAGACTGAAATAAAAAAGAAGAAAGAAGAGAGGACAAAAAAAGAAATAGAGAAAAATCGCTCTATATCTTATCTGGTGAGCTCTAATTTGACCTGACATAACGCTTTTAAACGTGACCATAAAAAAGGCCTCCCCGTGTTGTATCATAAACAAGATGAATCAGGCTGATTTTCTGTCAGCAAATAAATAAATAAAAATACTGGAACAATATAATCAGACAACCATCAATAAAGAGCTCTATATACGAGAAGGATATTTAGATAGATTAAAAACTGGTGTCTTATATTTTTTTCTAAGCCGAGTTTTGATTCCCTCTGTAAATGACAGACTATCATCCTGCACAGGGTAGGCCTGTGCTCCATCCAGCGGTACCAACTTCCATTTTAGATTTGACCATGCAGCGTGATTGCAGCTATTGGCTTCCACCAGTGAAGTGCCAGGATCGTCTATAGGCCTGTATCTTTGACCATCAATACCACGGGCCTACAAAGCCCACCAGCTCTACTCATCTCCCTGCTGCTCTGAAACGCTGACAGTAAATTCCATCAGCGAGAAAAAAGGTGCAGCCAGTTTGATGCACTTGGAAACCATGTAATGAAAAATAGGCTACTGCGTATTAGGATCAGTCAGGCATTACCGCATTGCATCGAGTTCTCTCGAGCAGAATGGTGAATGGTGTGTGTGTGTGTGTGTGTGTGTGTGTGTGTGTGTGTGTGTGTGTGTGTGTGTGTGTGTGTGTGTGTGTGTGTGTGTGTGTGTGTGTGTAGCCTAGTAGTGTGCAGCTTACAGAAACATGCATGATATCTCGGAGGAAATTGCTTACCTTTTTTAATTACAGTCTGGTCGGGGACGTGAATTCCTTGATCCTCAACAGACTGTGACACAAACGCAAAAAAACGGACAATTTTAGCACAAAGGCAAAAAAAAATTAAAATAAAAATAGCAGCCTGTGTAAGTGAATTCACCTCATAACGCTGTGCACGAACAAAGCATGGCACAATTAGCGGCTACAATCACCCAACATGGAGGCTCTCGAGGCCCATACCTGTTATTATTGTCCATACGTCTTTTTCAGCGGGTTACACTGATGGACGCTTTACACTAGATCACAAACTCAGACTTAAATAACTAAGATGTGTCGCCCCATAATCCTGACCTAATTTCGCCCTCAGATTGGCTCTACTCACAAGGAAATTTCTAATCTAGATTGGATAGTAATTACGGCAGCGCAGCCTATTAAAGGCCTATGAACTAATTAGAGGATTATTGGTGTTTGTTTCTGATGAAAAACGGGGAGGAATACTCTCAATAAGAATGATGGTTATTGACAATTTTAGCATTCATTTATCATGCATCTTCAGTAATCGCAGCTGTTCTCCTAAACTCAACCCACCAAACTCAATTCACTCCTTAGTGTGCATGCAGTGTTATTATTCGCTAAGAAAGACAAGCTTTTTCTTCTTCTTTTTTTCCTCCCCCAGAGAAATCAAATAAAGTCAGAGAACATGGAGGAAAGCTTGTCGGCGTATAATGTGTTTTATCTATTTCACTGAATTGGATTCACTTATATTGAACCTAATCCCATTTAATTAAACTAACAGCGTTTAAAAAATGATATGATTTAAAAACTATATTTTATAAATCGGACTAAGGATGCAAAATTGTGCTTGTGTTATTTAAAATAATCTTGACATACTGGAACATGTTTTTTGTAATGCTATGTTTTTTTCAGGCAGTAGAAATAGCTGTATTAACTGCAACCCGAACCATACAGCCTACAATCAGGGCACATTTATCAAACAATAATAATGAAAATTAAACGCAATAATATAATACTAACATTAATAGTAATTATGACCTACAGTGAGCTGCTACAAATTATTATAATAATTATATAGGCTACAGAAATAAATAAATAAATAAATAAGCAACACCACCACCATCACTATTATTAATAATAACAGTTATAATTAAAAATTATATATAGTGTTAGCCAACTGGGCCTACAATTAGGAGCTAATTACAGCAACGTTACACTTTTCCTTTATAAACCAGTAAAGCCACATAAAGAGAAAACCAGGTGAAAGCTGCCTTACCTGAACATCTTCTAAAGAGTGAGGTATTCCATGGATAGGGATAGAGTCCGACAGTCCCGTGTCAAGGCCGTGGCCGGACGGTAGGAGCACCTCCCTGCGGTACTCCCGGCACAGCTGGTGGGGCAGGCTGCGGTGCTGGTGCAGCAGGCCGCTGTCCTGACCCTGTCTCTGGCCCGGCCAGCCCGGGTGCTGCGGCTGCTGTTGGGCGTGCAGGGAGTTGAGGGAGTACGGGTCGTTGACGTGCGAGTAAGGGTCCTGAGACTGCGGATAGATGGGCTGATAGGGCGGGGGGAAGTACGGGGGCTGGAAGTCCGAGTTCGGTGTGTGGGAGAGCGGAGGGGCGCTCGTGTAGGGACTCTGGCCCACGCCGCCCAGCTGAGGTAGCCTGGCTGTCCCATTGCTGGTGCCGTCGTGGCGGTCCTATAGCAGGGGAGGAGAGACAGAAAAGTGTGTTTTAGACCAAAAACATTTTTCAAACACATGACCATAAAATAATGTAGTTTCTCTCTGCTGAATCCTGCGGGCTTAAGCAGGGGCATTTTCAAATATGGCCTGAGTGGATGACAGGAATTAGACTAAGTGTGGTATCTATATTGAATTCATGTCATTGCTTCTGAAATGTATTTTGAACAATATACACATCCATTACACACAACGAACACTTGTATTTGTTGTTGTTTTTTTGTTTTTGTTTTCAACAGTAAAATATGGAAAATCTGCAAAAAGTAAATGATGAAATTAAACATCGAATTTCGGACGTGAATATACCTTTAAATAAACAAGTGAAGCTTGCTGTTTTTCACCATTATTCCAACATCAGCTCCACAGTTTTTAAGCATGCAAATTTAGCAAAACATTATTCAGTTTTGCAAACAATTTTTTTTTCAACTATCTGACACGGTGAGCCTCCAGCAACTTACCATCGCGGAAAAACTGTGCACTAACATCTGAAAGGATTTTTTGGTGCGACTCAAAAGAAAAGAGTAATCAGTTCAAAAAAGACTGCGAGCGTTTGGGGGGCGAGCAAGTGGAATTTACAAGCAAAACCCAAGAAAAAAAAATGTTTAGTCCCCCGAAAAAGACTCTTCTCTCCTGCAAGATCACGATGGCCCCGGCGATCAGATATGTGCCACAGTAGCAGGACGATAATCCATCAGAAATAATTGGTTAGATCCCCGCTGCCCTTCATTTGGGTCTAAAAACGCAGATATTCGGCGGTGCTGGCGGATTTGGGTTGAAAAGTTTCTCTTGGTAACCCTCTTTCTCCCTGTTCTCCTGGCTTCTATCACAGTGCTGCCGTCCCCTCGCTTGAGCTCATATTAGCAAAAGAGCCGCTTCTTCGTCTCCCTCTTGGACTCCTAATAGAACGCATTCATGACTATTAATATTACAGGAATACTTAATAATAAGGAAAGAATGGTCGGAAATCGGGCGTGAAGCGGAGGACGCAACTCAAGGCAGGAGTCTGCGCTTAAATGACGTCCATTGAAAGGAGGAATCAGTATATCTAATCAGAGATGGGGAGAGAGAGAGAGGGAGAGAGAGAAAGAGGGAGTGAGCGAGTGAGGAGGGAGTGGAGAGAGAGAGAGAGAAAAAGAGGGACATTCACTCGCGTCTGACGAATCAGAGAGAGAGGGAGGAGGGGGGGCATTTTAAAAGGGTCCCAGGGCCAAAGCGCAAAAGTGAAAGAAAGATATAGGAATGAAGGGAGGTGGACCATAGACAGGGGAAGAAGAAGGTATGGAAGGAAACAATGTGCACCTCTGAACTGGGTAAAAATCCAGCAGACGACGCTATGGGCATTCCGACCAGCTCATTTCTACAGCTCGCCCCTTTGTTTTCCACCTCAGACTCCGACAACGAGCTGTCCTCCATGGAGCTCCGAATGAATCCACGGGTTCCTCCTCGACTCCAAAACCCAAAGCCACACCGGCTAACTTTTAAGTTTGACCCGGAGAGACGGAGAAAAATGAATTCCCAAAGTGTAGGATAGGGCCGCTCGGATCCGGAGCTCCAACCAACTTTTACGCGCGACTACAAGAGCTCCCCTTCCTGTCTAATCACGCATTAAAACATTTACGTAACACTGGTTTGGGAATGGATTTCGATTGCAAATTTTAACATTTGAATCGATACCAAAGGGTAAACATTTGACTGTAGATTTAAAAAAAATCAGCATAACATGAACGCGGAGGTGCAAAGCTTTTGTTTTCCTGCTCCCCGGCCGTCTCTATCCTCTCAGGACGCGGCTGAAAACACGTTCGACTGGCTTCTCCACTCCTAAACAAGTCCCTGATATTACTGCCAAACTTTGTCTATGCTCATAACAACAATCACTCAGTGTATGCACTCCACACATACAACACACACGCAAAAAAAATCTAACGGCTCCAATTGCAGATATATTAAAAGTGAAGGGTAAATGTCATGCCATTTAAGCACTGAATAAAGCAGGCTGTGTGAGCGTTACATCTGCCATTTAAGTCAAAATATTTGTTTTCAATTAAATTGGTGGTAAGTGTGTATTATTATTTCACTGTGCTCACGTGTCATTTAATATGTGGATATATTTTTAAATGTTAAATTTAAATATGACAATATTTTTAAAATTACTGGTGTAATTTTACACATGCAACTATTACATAAAAAACGCTGCTATTGCCATATTTATTACTATTATTATTCTTATGAATATTATTATTTTTTTTAATTATTATTATTATTATTATTATTAACTCTACATAAATACAGAAATAAGTACAGACTACTATATTAATGAACAAAGATAATTTTATCCTGCACTGGATTTAAATGTGCTCACTAACAGCTGTCAAAAGAATGACATATTTGGATCAAAACAATACAACACATCCCTAAAATAATTATCAGGACATTTCTTAAAAATTAAATAAAACTCAAATTAATCCAAAAAAATGAGCCCCTTACCTCGCAATCTTCATATTTAATGTTATCAGTTAATTTCCAAAGCATTTTCATAGGTTGTTGAGGTGGATATTGAGTATAGGTATCGCCTTAGCCTTGTTTTCACTCAGTGAATTGTGCTCCCCGCTCAGAAAAACTACTTTTATTGAAGCTGTGGGTTTGCTGTCTGTCTTGCGCTCTGAGGTCTCCCTCTAATGGTGGAAGTGAAGGGCTGGAGCAGCTCTGTAATAACACTGGCACAGGGCCTCATTAGCATATCAACAGCCGTTTGATTCCCCCCCATCTGCTCACACAATACCAATGGACAGCGCACAGGTAAAAACTAAAGCAGCAAGACGCTACACATGCTTATTCTTTCTACTGTTCAGTGAGGTGTGTGTGTGTGTGTGTGCTCGTGTGTGTGTGTGTTTGTTGAGGGGAGGGTATAGTCATGCATGGGGACCTGCATGCACCTGGGACAGTTTCTAGTGTAATTTCACATGTCTTTTCGAAGCAAAAGAGGCGCACATCAGACTCCAGAAATGCTATTTTAACGATATAGCTGCATTTTATATGATAACTAAATCTGCTTAATTTGCTCTGAGGTAACTTTTGGTAAAAGTGTACTGTCTCATCCCTCCACAATCAGTGTCTCACTGATTAGTTTCCCAGGAGCTGATGTTAAAACAGCATGCCTATGCAAATAGCACCCTGTCACACACTTTGTTGTTAACCTTGATTTTTCTTCTTCTTCTACTTCCAAACTGTTATTTTAATCCCATTGAGAGTGGAGACCTTGAGAGGCTATTCTTTCAATGTTATGTTAAAAAGGTGAGCCATTCGACGCGGCTCTACAGGTCCATTGAGTACCTGTAAAGGCGCAGGGTTTGGGGGGAATGTAAATAATTAACACAACAACATGGCCTTGTTTCATTTGAATGAGCGGCTAGGGGAGCCCGGCTCTGCCCTGTCGCCGGCCGAGCCTTCACCTCAGCAGGTCGTGGGTCAGCAGACAGGTCGCCAGCTCTTTAAGGCGTTGGCCCCTCTCGTTTTAAACCTGGATTACCATTTTTGGTGGAGTACCTTTTTTTACAAGCAGTTGTTATTAATGAGAGTTGGAGCGATGATACTGGCTGACAATGACAGCTATGCATGCGAGTGTCCTTCTGGAGATGTGGCCTGGTTGTCTGTGGTGGGGATTTAAAGAGTGAAACTAAAGTGTTTTGCTTCAGTAAAGATCTCGGATCGTTTCTTAAATCCTCAACAAAAAAAACAAGGCCAGGTTTTTTAGTTAAATTACAGACAATTTACACTACAGGACTCAGTAGAAAGTCTATTATGGGATGCTTTGTAACTCATGAATTTAAACCAAATGTGGAACAGCTGTATAAACAGACGAAATGCATTTATGAAAAGTTACATTTGACTTCAACGACGCATCGGACACCATTTAAAATACAACTGCATTTCGTCAATGCTCATGGCGTGTGTCTAATGTCTTTCCACACATTTCAAACACATTTACAGTGTATCTGAAATGTGCATTGAATCCTTACAACCTACACATATATATGCGATCAACATCCTCCGTTTTACAGTGGAAAACAATGGGATGTGTAAGGCTACATCACCAAAAACGAGGGTTTCCAAAATATCTACAACTTCTTTATATGACCTGTCTGGTAAACTCTATAGCTTTCTAGACTACACACGAGTACTGTAGCCTACCACCTCTCTTTGTAAAACATTTCACGGTTCTTGTGCAGCCTCATCTTTACAAGTCGACACTTTGACAGTTTTCATGGATTTTCACAGCCGTCTCTTTGTCTTAAAGTAAGCAGCACCTACCTGCCATTCCCCCATTTTGCCCATAATTGACATTCTTTGTCTTCTGCTGCCTTTTGTTTTTGGTTGATCTCGTGCCGTGCTATCTCATTGAGCCTTCGGTTCCAAAGTAAACCTTTACTTTTTACCTGGACCGGATCGCCTCACCTGGCCATAAAAACAGTGCGGGGCCACCTGGTGACGCATGCGCACTGCTCCGGGTGTTGGCGAGAAAAGGAGAAACAACCTGGGAAAAAGTGAAATAGCCTTATTTGTCTGACTGTTGGATAGGCCTGTCATGCTTTGGTGCCTAATGAAAATTAAATAAGATAATAAAAAATTATTTAAAACAAATCTTTGCTTAATTTAATTATTTAAGGAAACTGTTACCCAATCGCAGTCACTGCTACAAAGATATTATTTATTTATAGTTGCAAGAAAGTGTCAATTGAAGACGTTTAACATAAAATCCACATTTGTAGTCATGATTTTTCTGCATGAGGAGAATTTACATATAAGATTTCTCTCATTTATGAAAACCGACCAAAGTGTACTGTGCACTTGCAAAGGCAGGTAAGCTGGCATGTGGGTTGAGCCATCTTTTCATTCCTGGTGTAAAAAAAAAAAGAAAGACAGATAATAATGAGTTATTAGAAATATGCCATAACTCATAAAATGAAGGAAAACGGAGCAAGACAAAAAAATACTGTAAATTATATATGTTACATGTCTGTTTTCAAGTGACATAAAAGTAAAAGGGGCACTTTTGTTACTCCTATGAACAAATTAACCTTTCCGCTCTTTTTTTCCCCTCACAGGTTTGTGTTGGTAAAAAACACGAATTCTCACTGCAAATGAAACTGTGTCAAGTTAAAGAAAACTTGAAGGTTAACTGCCAACATCATTACTTCTACACAGAAAGCTACCCTGCTATTGTCAGGGTCATTATTTATTTATCCACTGTTTATTTCTAATACATACTTATGTAGACCCCCCGGGCCAAGAGCGAATGAGCGCACACACGTACATGCACACAGAGAAGAGAGCAACACTTGCGCTCACATAGGTGATAATGGTCAAAGCTGTAGTCCAAAACACATTTTCTCCTTTTTTGAAGTTCCTGACCGAGCACACACATATGCAGGCTGACTGCAAACGGGACGCGCAGAGTTGCGGTGCACGTCGCTCATCCAGAAAGCAAAAAACCTCTGCATGGATGCCTCACACACTTAGATTCAACATAGTAATGTATGCACTGACAATACTGGACAAAGTTTTTACAGGTAAATATAAAATTGAGCATTTTCCCCCAATAAATCCTTTCTAGTTGTGTTTTTTTGCAATTGCATAATTCCACACAGAATCTATAGATTTTTGTGGTGTTAATATTTAAAACAAGCCTTCATGTTTGACTTCAAAGGCGAACACATTTTAACTGCACACACAATACCTGCAGCTATATAGACCTTACCAGACCTGGACAAAGAAGAGGGGGGTAAGAAGGGGGATCCGAAATATTGTTTGGGGCTCTGCGCACTAAGGGAGGAGTAAGTTTTAAAGCAGAGCTGTCTGAGAGTGGGTTACTCTCAGACAAGAGCGGGGTCCCTTTTGAATATCCAGCCTGTTTGTCTAGGGCTTGGTTTCAACCACTTCCACCATAGCACCGGGCCTCCGGCAACTTCCAGCATCCTAAAACTGCGAGCTGTGTTTAATAGGCGTCGGCAACGGCTGCACCTCAGGCACTTTGTATTAAGACACAAAACCTGTTTTCATTATTATTATTATTATTATTATTATTATTATTATTATTATTATTATTATTATTATTATTATTATTATTTACAGTTGCATTAGTTTTAGGTGGTAATGGTGAGTTTATCTCTGTGTGTGTTGGTTTGTCCGTGTCCTTGTTTACAAAAATCACTGAGTCACAAACCGATCTTCATGCGTAATTAACGCGTCCTCCTCAATGCCAAAACTATTATGAAACGTTATTTCCCCCCCCTCATTGTCTCTCCTCCTTCCCTCTTTGTTTTTGAAATACTGCTCGGCGTTGGGAGTCATTCCTAAACCTCAAGTTGTTTTGAAGTTGGAAAATCATCTTAGAAAAGA
The DNA here is from genome assembly GCF_963691925.1 of Scomber scombrus. NCBI lineage: Eukaryota > Metazoa > Chordata > Actinopteri > Scombriformes > Scombridae > Scomber > Scomber scombrus. The sequence goes on from NC_084989.1 coordinate 9,781,959, forward strand.
TGCTATTTGGCCAGAGACACGCTCCAGCTGGACGTGCCTGAATGGTGAAGACAGTAAATATCCCGTCACCAGCACGCAGGGTACAAAAGCCTCAAGTACCTTCATGAAATTCATGAAATTGGTGTCTGTTGAGTGAGATGGTTTCAGGCCCATTGTGTAAAACACTGCTGCCCCAAGTAGATAAATTGTATTCTAGCGCCACCTTGCTACGGGAGAAGGGAAAGGACACGCCGTCACTCGATTTAAGACAATATTGCAGGTAATTGAAACCAAATGAGAATGTGTGCGCAGTGAGCATTCCAGTGGGCCTAAGTGTGACTGCCAAACCGATGCCAGTCAAAAAAGCAGATGGTCATAAGGATCATGTGCTAAATAAGTGAATTATAAAATAGCATATCAAAATTCGGGTCAAAATTTGGTCAAATGTGAGATTTGTTTAAAACTTGACCAAAACTTCAATAGACGCCGGTCTTAACGCTTGGTTAAAGCCCTCTTGTTGACCCAGATCCACCTGTCCTTCTTCATGAACTTTAGTCACACTTCTCGGACTAAACCTACTCACTTTCAAGGAAAACGTCCAATAAATACTGAAAAACACACATTCCGAGACGATGCACTGAGATGTGATATTTTGTGTGGCTTCTTCTTTTCTGAATGTAAATCAGAATAAATTTGAAATAGCGTTGAGAAAATAATTCAAGTCCTGTTTAAGCTTAAGGGATGTTGAGCTAGGTCATAATAACAACTTTAACTTATCCTTTGGTGCCATCTTGTGGTTGTAAAACATACAGCTGTCTGAAGACAATCAACTCGCCTTAAAGTGATGCAAGTAGGTGAATTTAACTGTTACTGTTATGTATGTCATAGCATTGGAGTTAACATACTGCCATGTAGCCTACTGTTTTAATTTGCTCATGATTGTTTGGGGGCTTTTTTATTTTTTTTTATTTTGAGCTAATACGTTTAAAAACAAGCACACATGTTTTGGTAAACCTACTGGATGATGATGCAAAGTTTTGAATAGATCCATCACAAAAATGAGTATTGGAAATATGAGTTACCTCTGAAATAAATCACACTGGACTGAAGCTGCCACCATGCTTGTGAAGTTTTGTAATAACGATTGCATTTTATCTCTTCAAATCCTGCCTGTTGTGAACGCAACACCTCGTTCCTATGAACTACATTTCCCATCTGGCACCTCGCGGCGTGTTATGTGTACCAATAAATTGTGGTCGGTGGAGAACGGGCTGCTGCTGTTTAGGCTACTGACAGAGGACAAACCGAAGAAGCAAGGTTGTACATATTTATGAGTTGCCCGTTTTTATATGAGACATTGGGGCCTAATGCTACTTTTAATTTCCACATGTTTCACTAGATTTAACATGAACCCTTTCTTTTAATACCCTGCATGTGTTATAAGCTCTCTGATGCTAGTCTATGCTTGTGGTGCCTCATGCTGGGCTCAGTGGAGCAGTTGGTCTTATCTGTAGAGCCAGACTCATAGATAGATAGAACTCTGTGGGGCCAAAATGCGACATTTAGTGTCAAAATCAGATGAGCGCTGCAGTGAAACTGCGAGAGAATGTTTCCATATCTTGTGTTGGCTCAGCTAGTTTGTTGCAACAGCTCTGTGTTGCAGCCTTCAGACAGCCCTTTTGGTTTTCTTGATGTAAGTCAACAGTGAGGTGTTTGAATTGAATAGAAACTGCACATTTAGTGTGTTACCTGACTGACCGTGCTGTGGCCCCTGACAGGTGTTCAACATGTCTGTGGACTGGGTAGGATATGGATACGCAGCCCTCGTCGCATCCGGGGGAGTGATGGGTTACGTGAAAGCAGGTAGGCCTATGTGTTGTATTAAACATCAATCAGCTCTACATGCCCCCTTAAAGTCCCTAAAACGATATCGATACAATATTGATATCCGTTTGCTTGTTTGACGCACTTACATCATTGTATCTGTGGTGGTTACAGCTGCACTTACCTCCATTACAAATCTTATATATATATTAGCAGCATTTCATTAGTATCTTATAATTTTTTTTAAATAAAAGTTGAGTTTACAATAAAGTTTATTGTTTAAATGTTAAATATTCTGTCTCCATTATATATATATTTTCACAAGTGTTTGATCACATTTGAGGACTTTTATTTATATAAAAGAATATTGACTGATGTATCAATATTTAATTTATATGTGTGTATATATATATTCAAAATCAAAAATCCAGTATCAGTTGGGCTTAAGTCCCAAATTCATGTATTGAACTGCTGTGTGTGGTTTCTTTCAGGCAGCGTCCCCTCCCTGGCTGCTGGTCTTCTCTTCGGGGGCCTCGCAGGTTTTGGTGCCTACCAGGTCTCCAATGACCCCAATAATATTTGGGTGTCCCTTGGTTAGTAAACTAAAATGTTTTTGGTGTGTACTGGGTAAGGAGTTTCTAAATTATAAAAGCATTTTGTATCTGTGGTTATAATACAACCATCATTTGCTAATATTTTATACTACATGGTATCTTCCAGGAACATCAGGCAGTCTGGCTGCCGTCATGGGAAAAAGATTCTATGGATCCAGGAAGTTTATGCCAGCTGGCTTGGTGGCTGGAGCAAGGTATCCATATAACAATTAGTAGATTTTCTTTCTGTCATTAAGAGTCTAGAAAACATCATTTCCAGCAGGGTAAGGATTCATTTTATACTCTGTGAATAAAGTCTAATGTATCCTTTTGTTTCAGTCTCCTGATGATTGGGAAGCTTAGTATGGCGTTGCTCCAGAAACCCCAGGAGTCATAATGAAGATATCAACACATGAAAAAATTGCAGTTTGCCTATTCTCTCATGTAGATTTCATCCTCTTTTTCAGGAGTGTCCTGTCAGGCATTTGTCCATTACTGCTGAACATCATTTTGTAAAAAAAGAAATAAAAAATGAAGTGTATATCTGAGGACGAAATATAGTTTACATAATACAAATGGTTGTCTTGTGTTTTTATGTAAACTTTTATATCTTTATTTGTATAAAATGTTTACAAAACACTCAGTTTATTCGTTGCATAATACAAAGGGGTATGCACTTATAGACAAGTAAGTAGTAACCACTCTGGCTGCTGTTACAGTGAAGATTTGTTTTGATGTAGCATGGTGAGTAAAAGTAGAGGGAATACAGTATTGCAAGAAATGTTAATGATTTCTCATGAGGATTAAAACAATACTTGACAATAAAATGGAGAGTCAAAAATAAAAACCTATCCTACATGTAAATCCTAGTCAGAATATCCCAGCACTAACATAATTGGCTCACACTGGGTCCTTCAGGAATACAGTGGAATTGTCTTGCAAGTTCAGCATCATGGCAACCATCATCTCCGATAGAGAAAAGTTTATCCTACATCTACTACGCTCATTGGAAATAATGATGCCAGTGTGGCATGGCCTTAATGAAAAAATATGGAATGTGTCATTATTTTACATCCTCTACCAGCTACCTCTATATTTGACTTTTGAAGATGATTTGATCTTCATTTCTTGGAGTAATTTGTGGTTTTGTTAAATTTGAGTATGGATTTAAAGATGTGTACCACCAAGCACAACAGGCAGTAGAGGCTGTGGCACCTTCGCTGAACTATCGATTCCCACCATACTTGGATGTCCAATCCACTCTGCCGTGGACAGGCTGAACGGCTGGAGCTCTGGTCAGGACATTTCCAGAGTTTTTCCCCAGAGCTGAGAAGCTGCCCCCTTTCATCTGAGTCCTATCTGTCCTCCTCCTCCAGCCCTCATAATCTGGAAGAATAACACAGTCAGTCAGTTTGTCTATCTCCAATATACACATTAGCTATATTAACAGCCTATGCATATGTAATGCAAGACACTTTCATGCTATTAACATGAATATGATAATTTTTAAGGAGCATCAAAAGTAAAGGTAAATCAGGTGTTGTAAGACTCAACAAAAACAATATTTTTTATCCTCTAAAAATTTTAACGAAATTCTTCAAGCAATACAATGACCAAAACGAAATGCTAATAGCTATTACAAAATGACAATACCTTCATTAGTTTCACTCAGAGATGAGTTGGATAAGGACTTGGGCTTTGCAGATTTTGGTTTGTCTTTTTTATAATCAGGAGAAGAAGAAGGATTGACTGAAAGCATGAAGGAAGAGGAAAAACATAGTCACAGTGAGTGAAAGTTTGGGTGTAAATAGTAAGAAGCAAGAAACTAGGAAGTCAAGAGAGAAGGAGTAGAACATGAGAATATCAGCTAGGAATGATCGGACAACAGAGCTTGTATGCACAAAGGCTTCGGTATTTATTTAATATTAGGATTTGGGATTTTTTATAAGGGGCAATGCTATGTTTTTAGCCACAGAACAACTGCATTGCAAGCAGTAAATCTTGACATTTGTACATTGTTTATCCTCTGAAAGTAGCAATTAATATTTTAAGTTTCAAGTAACACCTGACCACTGAATATACAATCCAATTGTCAGTTTGTTGGCTTTATATAAATGAAATAAGTCCTCACTTGTGTGCTGGCCAGCCAAAGGGGCAAGCTGGATTCTCTGTCCCACTGAGCCCACCTCTTTCTTTTGGAATGAAGGCATGTAGCCGCCAGAGAGGTTGTACTTTGCACTCACAAAGTTCCCTGAAAAGAAGGGGGAAAAACACATTAGCTAATCATCACTGTATTTCATTTTACTATACTGTCATATTATAAATTGGTTGAAATTGATTTAAAGTAATATTCATGGAAGATTTGAAGAAGTAACACAATGGTGAGGAAAGCCCTTGCATTTGCAGCATTATGAACTTGTTATTGGTGGCAACATTCCCGGAAAAAACTACACGACAAACCCGCTTGTTTAAGTTAATGCATAAGGAGTAAGATGGCTGGGTTTAGGTTAAGAACATCAGGGCAGATGTGTCATGTAGTGAAGTGAGTCGTCGAACTATGTAAAACTGCAAAATCACAAGCAACGCACAGATAGTGACACGTTTTCCACCACCTAGCAGCAGTTACAGTTAGGCCTACAGAGGGTATGTGGAACTAATGCAACATACTCATACTCATATTTTTCAACTGCCAACTGACTGAGGTCACACATTGGACACTGTTTGGATCTCTGGGAATTCATGTCCAAAAACACACCTGCAATTATTGCTTATCGCCACAGGTGCCTCCAAAGAAAACAAAACACAGATCTTTGAATTTGAATGTGAAATATACTAAATAACTCTCTAATAATTGTTCTCATACATGGTTTACTGATACGACTTATTTGTGTTAATGTGTGTGAAGTAGCTACTGCATATGTAACAGCTGCTGAGGATCCAAACAAACGACTACGGCCGGGTGATTGAAGTCATTCAAGTGACACCATGGATCTGCTTCACCAGCAGTCACAGATTCTTATCAGTGTAATTAGGCAAATGCCTCATTGTTCCCTTGTAAAGATGTTGTGGTTGTAGTGCAATTTACCATCTATTTAGCAACTGGAGTTCTTAGTTCTCAGTTACAACTGTGTATTTGTACCCTTGTCTCCTGCAGAGCTTTTACCAGCTCGTTTCTTTCACATGTTAAGTCACTGGCTGAATACCTGAAGCTCGCTGCATCAGCTGACATGCTATTTGTTAGTTTATCTCATTTTACCCTCAAGCTATTCTACTTACTAAAGCAATGTTTGAACACAGAAGAGTTTTTACATGTCAAATAACTCACAATAGAGAAGTTACAGATATTTAAGATGGCACCATTGCTTCAAACTGTAAAAATCTAGCAGACAGTTTGCATGTTGCCATCTCAATTAAGTACCTTTGGAGAGATCAATTTTCTCCAGTATTCTTTCTTTAACAACAGTTTTCTCTGGTGGGCTATCCACAGATTTAGGGGAATTCTCTTCTATCTCAGCAAAAAAGTAGAGTTGGAGAAGATACGCATGCAATCAGAGAGAAGGGAAAAGAAAATGGATAAGTAAACTGAGAGAGAAGAACAGATATACAGAGCACCAATGTTTATGTTGTGTGTCCATGTTAGCACTGATGAAGTTGCTCATTTCATCTCAGTTAAGAGAAACACAGAAAAGCAGGATCTTGATTTTAATGAAAAAATATATCCATGAGTAATCAGTGAGTAGAATTAAACAGACATTTGTGCATGTGTGTGTGTGTGAGTGTGTGAGTGGTCGGGGTGGGACAAATGAGCAGGGGTTGCAGTTGAGGACCATTTAAGGCACACATGATCTTACACCGACTGTCTTAATCTCATGAATAAGCAATTGATAGGGAGAGACAAGGTGAGCAGAAGAAGAGAGGGAAGAAGGGTGCACAGCAGGGACCCATATTGTGTGTCTGTCTACATGACAAATGAATTATAGAGATCTCCCATCTCTAAAGCCGCAGACACTTGGGCTCACTCGTAACACTGCTTTGTCAATGGCGGCATAACTACTGATCAGGAGGCATTAGCTGCATCATTAGCATTTAGGGCCTTTTTTGTCACAAAGAGGACGGTGTCAAGTTATGTAACAGTAGGTGACACTGACAGAAGCCAGGTTTCCACTGCCAGGCAAAATGAGGCAGCTTAGTCATTATTTATATCTCTGATTTGATACTTTTATCTTGTTTTGTTGCTAGATACAAGGTGTTAGCGGAGTCACAGATTCACATAAAGGTGAGATAAAACAAACTTTAAAGGAGTTATTGAAGAATCAGGACACAAAAATGTGTGAATGAGCAGAAAAAGACATTCATTTTTCTTGATTTTTGTGACTTCATCATCATTATATATTCTTTATGGGAGCTCTACAATACGTTCCATGCAATTTGTGTTCAGTGTTCACAAAAATATTTTGTTGGAAAATAATGGTCTTTAACATGTTAGTGAAATCTGGAAAAAAGAGCCCCCTCTGTTGCACACTCCACCAAACCTCTTAACAACCTCTTCATTAGACATCAGCAGTCCTTACCTGCGTTGGCTCTGGTGACAGATAATCCTGCTCCAATAGGAGCAAGTGGTTTATTTACAGTGTTTGAGGAGTTCTCCCACAAGTCCCGCAGCGTCATACCACTCAACTCCTTATCACCAGAGGAAGTCTGATTCTTGCCGATCAAGCCTTAAAGAGACAGAAATTACGTGATGAACAAGGACAGCGTGTATTCTACAACTGTTTCTTTCTTTTTCATGACACTGACTAGGTGCTTCTTTTATGTTAGATTGATTAGTTACTGTGTTGCTTGCATTACAAAGCACAATGCCTGTGATCTAATTCTGTATATTTTACTACTAAATAGTATTTAGTATAGATTTAAACCTTCAGTTTAGTTGATTTTTGTTTCTACAACCATTATTTATTAAGATTTGCAAACAAACTAATATCAGGAAATTTTCTACCTGGCTGTTTTTTTTAGACAATACGATCTACCAGTAGTTTAGCTTGACTACAAACCACAAGGCAAGACAAAACAAATACATTTCAGTGGTACTTAAAAGGGGGAAATGATCCAAAATAAAGAATGACATGCTGTATTACATAGCGTTACAGTGACCCTTTCACAAATACAAAGATGTCCTAACCAGCTGTTAGTCATGCAGTCTTACCAGGCAGGTATCGTGACTGGCTGAGATAATGCTGCCGTGCAGCAGATCCTGGGAGATTAGAGTCCATTTGGCCAATCTTAACATTGTTGGGTAACTTGGTGACTGTGCTGAAGGAATACAGAGGTTTCTGCTCCTTGGGCCTGAAAAACAGAAACCAGACACAAAAAAGTGCTGTATGTGTAGATCATACAATTGATGTCACAGTGACAATCCACTCCTGTTAAGACACTGTAGCACTTACTGTGGGTGGTGCTCTTTTGGGCTCCTCTCTTCTTCTTCAGTCCCCAAGCTGGGTTTCTTAGAGTTCGAGGCAGTGGTTTCTGACGGGTCAGAATCCTCCCAGCTGTCTGAGGTCTTGGCCACTGTTTGGCCCCAGCGACGTCTGCCGCTCTTCAGCACACCCATCCCACCACCAGTAACGTTGTTCTGACTGCCCATCAACGTTGCCTTCTGCACATTTGGATTTATATAATATGTCTTAATAATCCAACCCCCACTGTTTTTCTGCTTCTCTGCATTTCAATAATCTTGTTATCCACCAAAATGTTTTAAAAAACTAAACAAAACAATAAATACAACTCTGATTTGCACAGATATACTCACTGCATGGCTGGAGCCTTCTGATTTACTCTCAGCTTGGGGTAGGGGAATCTGCTGAAGAGGCTGATGGTGATGCGGCTGATGGTGGTGGTGATGGTGGTGGTGGTGATGAGGGTTTCTGGAGGATGATGTGGAGGCTTTGGACTCAGAGGAAGACTGGTGGGGATCAGTCTTGGATTCTGAGATCTGTTTCTGGGCCATCTGTCTGGCCTGGACCTTCTTGACTTCCTGACTCTGAGGACGAGGCCCTAAAATCTGACCAATCTGGAAGTATGGGTAACGTAGGGACTAGCCAGGGAGAGAAAGGAATACAGGTATTCTGTTATTCTAAATATTCTCCAAACATTGTCTTCTGGCACAATAAAGATGTATTCGACTATGTGTGAGGTGTGCTTTTAAACATAAGACATTCTGATAAACTACAACAAAGCTAAACAAATACAATAACTTGACAAAAAAAAGCAGGAGAATGTTGAAGGTTATGATGGATATGTAGTGTCGACTTTATTCCACACAAATAATGACTTGTTTGCTGACTAGGTTTAGCATGAATCATAATGGTTTTCTCATAATAAGCTAAAGTTAGACGTGATGCATCCGAACACAACCAAAACACCTGGGAGCCTTGTAAGCAGAGAATGGAAAAGCTTTGTCACTCCCTCTGGAAAGGTGTTACCTACTCAAGGTTGACGGAGTCATTTAACTGCCTCACTGGAGTGTAAATTATGTCCAACCACGTAATGACTACGTGTTGGAGATAATACACATAGATGACATGAATCAGCAGAGGTGGAACATTTTACATGGGCAGAGGGGATGAAGTATGGCTTTAGCACTACTTAAATTGACTGGGATTAGGATGCTAATGCAATGACAGTATTGGAACTACAGATAATCTGCATGTGGTGAGTGCTGCACTGTAATCACATTTCATTATCAGAGGACAGAGGTGGCTTTTTTGTCTCATCTAAAAGTTTGTTTAGAGTCCAGGCTATACTTAGTTTTAGAAAAATGACAATCAAAAGCACACCTTGAATAATTATCACTCCAGATGTTATATGTTAAAATACTTATAATATTTAATACTTTCACTCCCAATAATTGGGACTTGTGTTTGACAAACATGGAAACGAAAGCTTTGAAGTTTTATATCCAGACTTATAACCAAACATTAGTCCACCTACCTGTATAGCCGTAGGTCTTTTTTTGGGGTCCCACTGCAGAAAGTCTTTCATCAGGGCGATAGCCTCGTTGCTGGCATTTGGGATCAGGGTCTTAAGGTGGGTCGGCACACATTGGGGGAAACGGAAGTTCATAGCCGAAGCCAGTTGGAAGCCCTCTGGCCAATCAGACTAATGGAGAGGACAGTCAGATGATTACACATTATTGTATTTATTGATGAAGCGTTTAGAGGTTGAAGTAAGATGATTTTCTTTTGCTAGTATTTACATTTTAATCGCTCACATTTGGAAACATTTTAAACTTTTTAGAATCCATGGCATTGTGCTCCATTAGGTTTTCAAAAGGCACATGTATCATGTGAATGGTTACATGCAGGAAATATATGGGAGAAGCAAATAATTGAGTCTGGATTATTTATGCCTAGTAAGTTACAAGAAAATTGAATTTGAAAGATCATATTGTAGGTCTGCTTTAGATACCTGTGTGTCATTTTGCACTGTGAGTACATGACATGATGCAGATGAAATCCAGCACCAACTGAACACATCTGGTCAGTGCTAACAAGTGATTTAATGAAAGAGCCTCCAGTACAATTACACAATACATCATACAAAACATCCAGCCCTACACTAGACCCGTCTTGTGCGCTAATAAACCTTTTCAATCAGTGCACCCATCAACCCATGTGAAGCATACATGAGTGGCACTGAATGCCTGCCTTTGTTATGGAGGGTACAGACTCAATATCTGCTTAGCAATCAGTTAACATTAATGGATTTGTGGGAAAGCCTTTGAAATGAAGTGGCGTCCTGATCAGCATGGAGCACTCGTAACCTGCTTCACACTCGAGAGAGAAACACACTCATCCTAGCCTACTCAGCATTTATTTTTTTATATGGTAAACCTTTTTTTTTTTTTTCAATTACAGCATCTGATAAAAAAATATATTATTAAAACCCTGAATTACAGTGAAGCATTGTCACCTTTCTCAATTAAGTTTTGTCTAACCTTCTTGACAGTGCCTAGCACTTGGCAGATCTTAAAGATCTCGTCCACTTCACTGTTCCCTGGGAAAAGAGGTCTGAGAGTGTAGAGTTCAGCCATGATGCAGCCGACGGCCCACAGGTCAATGGGAGAGCTGTAGGTAGATGACCTGAGCAGAACCTCTGGAGCTCGGTACCTACAAAGAGAACATACTCAAATCAACAAGCGAATGACACAGACTGTATGGTAAATTTTATAAAGAGGAAGCTGTCTTTTGCTTTATTTACAAGTGCTCTACCACACTGTTCTCGATGTAATGGCTGCTTTTTTTTAATGCCCACTGATGACTAGAGAAGACAAGTGCTCTCACCATCTGGTTGATACGTAGTCAGTGTAAGGAGGTTTAGAGCGGATCTCTCTGGCCAGTCCAAAATCTGCTATTTTGACCAGTTCTGGACCCATGCACAACAGATTCTCTGGCTTCATGTCTCGGTGGAAGAAACCTGTCGAAGTTTTAATATCAATATTTTAGCCACCTTTTAAACCATACTTTGCATATAGAGTACTTAGCTTGTGGTTTTTAAAGGGTCAACCTAAATGACACAACTTTTTTACAACATCAAACACACCCAAACTAACAACAATATCAAACACACTCAGTCCACACTACTTTTTTGTAAAAGGCAGAGTGAAAGTAAAGCTTCTTACCATGCTTATGCACAAAAGCCAACCCAGATATCACCTGAAACATGATGTTCCTAATTTCATTCTCTGAGAACATCTTATTCTCTCTAACAGCAGACCAAGGAGACAGAGAAAGGGAGGAAAGAGGGGTAAAATATAAATGAAAGAAAAGCAGTTAAAAGAAAGAGAAAGCCAGAAAAGTACATGCAGTATTGGATGCGTGGATGCATGGCTGGTAGTGACTGTATGTGGCTGTTTGCATTTACACAACTTTGTATGACTCAGGATAAGTTTTCTACATGCATATGATGCATCCACACATCCATTCATATAGAACTCAGAGTTCAATAAGAATGTTAAGACGGTTATGGAGGGTTCACATGCTACATGATTTTCATTAATTAATCACAAATTTGACCATTGAACACTTGAAATAGTCCATATTTCATAACTTTATAGTTATGTCACTACTTTGATGGAGCGAATCTTGCAGTATGAAACCACTCTCATGCAATCGCAAGGTGTGAGGGGAACACGATACACCTACCATGTTTGTGAATAAATGACAGGCCTTGTAAAATCTGAAAGCTTATGTTTCTTATCACTGATTCGGGGAATAATTTTCTTCTGTAAACATAAAAGAATTCTCATAAACCTGCTGCTGTCAGAATCATCATAAACAGCAGTTTGATTGCTTTTGTACACACAAAATAATAAGTAAAAAATATGCTGAAAAGCAGAGCATACAGTATTATGCATTAAACAGACTAGGTGTAAAACATCTGTGGCTTCCTTGACTAGACCACTGTGATTTTACACCTTGTCCAAACACTTGCACTGAAAAATGGGGTAGATCCTTTTCTTGTTTTTAATTACCTGTCCTTCATAAGCTGGTAGAGGTTCTCCTTCATGTACTCAAAGACAAAGTAGAGGTGATCATTCTCTCTGATTACCTCCTTCAGCTTCACCACATTGGCGTGGTTCAGCTTCTTCAAAGACTGGTGTGACACATGAGAAGACAAGAAGAGTACTGATAATGTAATATGCATCTCATGACAGATTGACCTAATTTAATAACATGTTTATTACCAAAACGATATTTAACTTTTCAACATCATGACGAAACATTTTTGTAGTTACTATGACTTACGGTTACAGTATGAGGTATCTTTAATTTAGTTGCAGTCATTCATAACTGTATACTATTTGTTGAGTTATATTTAGATTTATAGTAATATTATATATCATCCTGGATCAACAATAAGTGAACTGAAGTATCATAACATTCTTAATCTTGACCACTCTTGACCATCCTTACCTTCACTTCTCTTAGGTTCATACATTCATCCCATGAATAAAACTTCCTCTTCATTCTATAAAACAAGTTAAAGTCGGCCATTAATTGACAGTATACACCAGGCATGCATCAACTGAGGAGTACACCACATTAAATTTGCAGGCCATATAAAATGCATCCAACATACAGTAGTGTCATTATCTTTACAAATTTCCTCAGCAAGTCTCCATTAATAATTCAGCTCATTAGAGGTGTCTCACATTTCAGCTCTTGGCATTTAATGGGCAAAATCTGCAAAGCTGTAGAATGTAAAATGATATAAACTGATATTCTAAACGCTGCAGGTTTTACTATAAATGATCTACTTTAATTAAGTCTACAAACACATCTTGACACAATTGTTGTCAGCATGTGTTGTTACGCTGAAATCCCTCAGCCAAACACCACCTGATACACAGCACACTTTTAACTTCTTTGAGTGGCTCCCTCCATCTAGAATTATGTAAGAGTTACAGAACATGCAGATATCTCTTCTTCCTACTGGGCACCTGCCAGTTTCGGTCGTCCCCTCCCACAATGTCAGCAACCTGACACACCCCCCTCTACTTTCACTCCTTTTCTCCATCAGCACATGTATTGTCTTGCATGGTAACCAAATGATCAACCAGTGGACGCATCTCCCAGTATCTCATCTATTATTGAATCCTGCTGCCATGCTGCAGAAACAAAGGCGTGGAAGCTAGTTTGTTTGCCCTGGTGATGGCAGGAAACACAAATTAGACCTAGACCTCACCTTGAACACTCTTGCTTTGTAAAAAAAAATAAAATAAAGAAAATAAAGGAAAAATGGGCTGGGGTGTACCTGCGCCTTGAAAATTACAAATAACAACAGGAAGGAGTCAAAATCCTGTGATCACTTTATTGATATGCAGGACAGTTTTGAAATCCTCAGGTCTAATAAATATAGTGATAAACATCCTCACCTTTTAATAGCCACCAGCTCTCCAGACTCATTGCTTCTCCCCATCAGCACGCTGCCGTAGGTGCCATCACCCAGCTGCTTCAGGGTGGTGTAGCGATTCATCATCTCTCAACGACACAAGTTTTGGCAGCAGAGTGTTGATTCATTGATCAGATCTCTATCCTGTTTGCTGTCCTTTTCTGCTGTAGAAATGATGTCTTTGTTTCACTGCGCTCTTCTCCAGAAGAGTTTGATTGTTCTTTCCCAGGAAGAAGGATTTTTAGTTACCCAATATGTCACAAAAGTCACTGTTTCTTGAAGCTCAAAACTCATCTTGCGTTAATTTATCCATCATTAGAAAATCTGTCGTAGGTCAGCCAATAGTTGACACTGTGCCTCTGGAAGCCTTTAGTGACAGTAAAGAAATGAACATGGTCAGCAGCATACAAACATGGGGACTACAAATATATAAATGACAAATGACACCTACAAGTCGTCTTAACCACACCTGAAAGTATACCAAACAAATTAAGGTTGTTAAGAGATGTGAGCACAAACACCAGCCAGGACCATTTCTTGTTTTTCTCTCAGTGAGGAGGATTAGGTGTATGTCACACTAGTAGACGGCTCCAACACTACCACCCAAGGGAGATGACATAGCCAGCCCTAGGCAGATTAGGCCAACAGGGATGTAAATAGGATGTTACATCACTATCATGCTTACCGGCATTCACCACCTTTCCCATGCGAACTGCCCAGCAAGAGGATTTGATTGACTCCCTACAGGCTACAGTGATCACACTGTTATGTTGTATTTCTATCTATTCTATTATAAAAAATTACAGAGGCAAAACTAAGCAGATCTTCTCCCTGCAACAGGTTGCCGTAATGTATTCTGTTTTGTTTTAGGTTGCAAAGTCCATACCGAAATGTGTTAGCATGTTGCTAACGTTAATGCCTTGGGATTATATCTACATATGTATTCTCATATTGACCTCATGTATAATAGACTACAAGGTATAGCGAGCAGCCTACCTGAATCCTTTTAAGCCTAGTTTATCCTCTTAAATGGGGGATTCAGGTTGGGTTGTGCAGTGGATGTTGTTCAAATTGAAGACCCATGTTCAGTCTAAACTTTTTGTGGTGCCAAAAACGTCCTTCATGATGCCCCAGCAACTCAACATAAATCTATGGGCTACAACATTCATGACATGATGCCACATGCATCCAGCACATGCACAGTTTCATAGGTTATACTGATTCGACAAGTGTGAATTAGTGTAACTGTAAGACTTGACAGAGAAAACAGCATATATAGTCTGTTAAAGAAAGGTAATAAAATGTCAGAAAGTCCGGTATTTCCTGGATAAATAAATGCTTATGGGTGTAACCTTGCTTACAAAAAATAATGAACTACATGCATGTTTTAAGCAATGGCTGAACAGGCTAAGATGAGTATTTTTGGTATTTTGGCTCACAGACTTACATCTTTGAGCTAATTGCATCTATCCTTGAATACTGATTCACCGTATGTGTGTTAATAAAGGAAATACAATTGTAGGTAAGCCAAGGACAGCTAAACAAAATGAGATTAGTGTTTATTTCATTGAATGGGGCCAGGAACTCCTATCCAAAGACAATCAGCAATTGGATCTGTGACTCTTGTTAGTTATTCAATGAATTAATCCTCACTTTAATTAACAATATGTCAAAGCACTGTGTTCATATGCTTAGGATTTGTCATTCTTGCATATTGCTTGTAAATGTTTACATTTCATATTTTCCATTGAAAATGTAGAAATGCTTGATATCCAATTGTCCCTGAGACAATATGCAATAAGACAAGAAGAGAGGCCAGCCAGAGGACTGCTGGCTAGCACTCAGCTTTCACATATGGCAATCTGTTGTGGGGGGATTTAAAGGGAATTAAGATGTATCCAGGTCACATGACATTAGGAAGCTATTCAAGGACAATAACAGGCTACTGAAAACACATGTGGACACTAACCTGACAGTGGAAAAGAAACCAAATTTGCATAGATTTTATCATGACTCAAGTGTGGCTACATTATTAAAAATCTACTTTGCTCTCACCAATCCATCGACTCTCATAAACTTCAACTTAACACACAGCAGGCTTATTAAACAGACTTAGGCTTATTAGCAGGCTTATTATAAAGACTTATTCTAAAAATGACAGTTTTGATGGACTAAATAAAACATATGATGTACTCTATCAGAATGAGAAGCAGAAAAAACATTTGTTGCTGACATGTCAGCTTTGACAGCTCTCTCGATCTTGGAACAGGCTTACTCTCCACTTTCCTCTTCTGCCTCTTGTGTGCTTAAACTCACCATGTATGGGTGTTGTTCCTTTGTCAGGCCGTTGTCTGGGCTAGCTGATTGCACCAAGTTTCTTCAGATAAAATTCACGTAGTATAAACTCAGCTCTACCGATAAGATGCGCGCGCGTGTGTGTGTTTGTGTGTGACTGCTCCCCATGGAAACGTACACACAAACGACAAGTCCGTGCGGCGCGCAATGCTTTGTGGGACTTGTTGTCCTTGAAGCGACAGCGTTCATTTAGGTCTGGGTTGATGAGAATGATAAATCCATGTAGAGACTGGCTGCAGTTCTTAAAATATGTATATTATGAATAAATAAATAGTATTATTAACCTCGCATTATTCTAAGGGGGGTGGGGTGTTGGATAAACTGTCGGGAATAGTGGCAGAGTATGAGCCCTGTCTTTCACTACTTCTCTGGGGTCAGTGGCTGTGTAAGTGCTGCACCAGTAGATGGGGCTGCAGGCATATGTTTCTGCAAAAACAGCTGTGAAGGCTAAATAAACAATGTAGGCTAAGTTTATTTTTAGATTTGAACATAATGATGTGGATCAGAAGTAACAAATTGACCAGCCCGAGTCAACACTGTTTCCAACACATCCCAGAGCTATGAATAGAATACTGAATTAAATCCCCCCCTCCCCCCCCCCCCCACAAAGAGAAACACCTGAATATATATACCTCTATCACAACAGCTCAGCACTCACACAAGAGATGATTCACATGAGCCGATGAATCCTTTAAGACTATTCACCTTTACAGCCAAGCACGTCATGATTGGCTGACTCTGGACCACAACAAATTCCAACTTAGACAAGAAGACATTCCCATGATCCCATCTGTCGCTTTTCTCTTTCCCTCTCTCTCTCTCTCTCTCTCTCTCTCTCTCTCTCTCTCTCTCTCTCTCTCTCTCTCTCTCTCTCTCTCTCTCTCTCTGTGTGTGTGTGTGTGTGTGTGTGTGTGAGAGAGAGAGAGAGAGAGAGAGAGAGAGAGAGAGAGAGAGAGAGAGAGAGAGAGAGAGAGAGAGCAGGTTAACAGGTTAAGAGGCAGGTGAGGGGGGCTGGGGAGTGGCGATAACAAGTGGAATTTCGCCCTAAGAGGATTATCACGGTCGTTAGGCAGCGTTCTAGTCAAGGGATGCCCGGTTGGCCGGTTGGGGGGAAAGCGCACTGGTGGCCTAACCTGGTCGGAGTCGGAGGACGTTTTGAACAGGTGGCATGTGTAGATTGATATTTCGAGATGATCCACAGTAGCTTTAACTTGTTGGGAGCCCACGGGGACCCGACACTGGGAGTGCAACTGCACCGGAGAGTGGTTTCTTGAGGACGGGTTTGCTGACAGACAGGCCGTTTCTGCCATGAAGACGCGACCTGTGGGGATCGGCATTGCCAATGCCGACTGGATGGCTTCGCTGCCCTCCACGCTCAGTGCCATGCCCCTCAAAAACCTCGCCGTGCCAGGTGAGCTCGCCGTGCGTAAAAGTCTACGGTTGGTCCTCTGCGTATTCATGTGTCCATCAGGTGGAAACTACTGTACTCTGTCGATAAAGCTACGAGTAGTAGGAATGTGATAGTACATTGTTGAAATGAGGTAATCAAAACAGACAATGGTGAGCAGCATGGTGTGAAACTTGTTTATGTAGATAATTATACGTAATAGTCCAACCTCTTTGGCTCAAAGAGTTCCTAATAAGAAAAGCAAGAAGTGAAGGTGTTCCATTGCAGCATCTTTACTCTGCACTTTTGTGTGTGTGGCTGCACCACATTTCATCCATCCTCTCTCCTCCAGGGTCTCATGATTCTTTTACCTACTGGGTGGATGTGCATGCTCCCGTGGGCCCCGATCAGAAGGCTTATGTGAAATACCTGGCCACCATGTTTAGTGTTTTAGCCAAGAAAGTCATGGTGAAGTGGTCCATGACCCAGGTACAGCCCTCGCATTAGTGACATTCACAAAACCAGCCACCTAGGGAGTCAGGTAGATTGTAGATAATATATAAAATTATGTACATATATTCTGGACAAACTTTGAAAGTATGTGCATTTTCAGTCTGTGTGCAGGGTTTGCAGTCAGTTGTAATATTTCTATCATTCTGGCTCTCAGAACCTGACATTTAAGGAGCAGCTGGATGCAGGAATTCGCTATTTTGATCTCAGGGTCTCCTCCAAACCAGGCGAGCCTGGAAATGAGATCTACTTCATCCACGGCCTTTTTGGACACATGGTCAGTATAGGAGAAAACATTCACTGTCAATTCATACACTGAAATAATCAAAATCACAGTTGAATGCAGCCTCAAAAATTTCAGCTACTTCAGATATCCATCTTCTATTTTGTGTCTTGTAATAGCATCAACAGCTGGTCTATTCTGCTTGTTTTGTGTTGCAGTGTCCAGCTGATGTTGTTGTTAGTAGGATTAAGATGGACTTGAATAAGGATCAAAGGTTGTGTGTTTAGTTGTAAACATCCCTCTCCTAAAATGGGTCAATATGACATATGCCTTTCCTGACATATGACACAGTTTCGCTACAAGCAGTGAATCATGAGATGGACCTGTGGACCTTATTAGATACAAATAAATGATCATATCAGCAGGGACAGCAACATCATGTGCTGTAAGAGTTTGGTATTACACCCCTGGAGTTGATATTTACCTTATTTTCCAATATCCTTCATTTTATGATGCAATGTCACAGATGTTTGGTTAGAGCAACACAACCCCCAACTCTTCACTCTCCTCTTCCCCGTAGGTGAAGGATGGCTTGGTAGAAATCAACTTATTCCTAAGCAAACACAGGAAAGAGGTGAGAGGTGGTTTGAATTACATTTTTTATGGAACATGAAATAACTGATAACAATTTGGATGATTAACTGATTGACGTTTGATCAATGTAGGTGGTATTCTTAGACTTCAACCACTACTATGCAATGGGACCAGAGCACCATGTGTACCTTATCAGCATGCTCCAGGAAGTGTTTGGCAGCAAGCTTTGTAACAACTGTGCTGTGGAGAGCATCACTCTGGATTTCCTGTGGGAGAAGAAATACCAGGTGAGATCAGGATGCCTAAATCGAAGCCCTTATCAATCTTTTCAACAAACATTTTCTAAACCAACGAGATATCTCAGTAGTGGTACACCAGTGATCTGTGGCAGATGAAAGTTGATTAATCATATAAAAAGAAGCAAAAAGGGCTAATTTGTGAACATCATGTGTTCTCGTTTTAAATTGCAAAAAAATGTATAACAAAATTTTAGTATGTTGCTTCCTAAATTTGTTGCGTCTTTACTTAGGAAGGGCTCTAAAGTGTCTCTCCAATAAGTAAAAGCAACAGGATTTTAAAGGAAAAGACACAATAAAAAAGTCTGTGGATTCTTTTCTCATACATACGGATATAAACACATACAGACATGCATGCATATGTGCACATACACATCATCTTTTGGCTCATCTGCCACCATTTAGGCACTAAAGTGTGAGTAAATACATGAAAATATATGTCATGTGTGCACATGTACAAGTAAAAGCAGTATGTAAGCATATGTATGTGCATGCATGTGTATAATGTAGGACACGCTTAACCCCTGTGGTCAGGTAATCCATGCCGCTTTGACTCTACTGCACAGGAATTAGTGAGCGTCATCCCATTAACACTTCCAACATCCAGCCCACCTTTCTTTTTCGTTGTATTCATCCTCTCTTCACACTCACTCTCTCTTTTTGGCTTTCCTACAGTCCTTCAACTTCTATTTCCCAGACTTACCTGCAGCTATATCTCACTCTCTCTCTCCTTTACCTTTCTTGTCATTTTTTTCTCATCTCACACAATCTTAATTTTACCCCACCTTCTGCCCACTCTTTTTAAATATGGTATACACACATATACATATATGGTGATAAGAGCAGGTAAACATGTACACGCATACGTCTGTGTCTTCTTGTTTTAGGTGCGTGCCTGTGTCTCAATGAGATACTATCAATTGAATTCCTGTTCCTAATCTGTGACTGACTTACTTGGCAAAGGAGAAGGAAAGTGAGAAAATGTGGAGCAGACAGAAAGAAAAAAAACAGTGAAGATAAAGGAGACAAGACGAAAGAAGAGATTTAAATAATTACCAGCTGCAGGTAGCAGCTTAACTGTCTTTCTTTTTAAGGTGTCCTTTGAGGCAACAACAAAAGAGATAGAGGTGGTTGATTCTCTGCTAAAATCCCTTTACCACAGTGATTTAGCAGTGAATCAAACACCTTGTTTACTGGAAATATCTCCTTGATTACATTTTCTTTCAAGCAGCTAAAAGTGCATTTACAATACTGTTAAGGTATGTAGATATCACTGTAAATACTGGGTTGTGAATAGTTGCACAGTAAGACTAGGGCTGCAGATTTGGTCAGGTTACAGCTAGACTGTGTGTAGATGCATGAAATAGACAATTTATAATCTCTCTCAGTAAGTGTCAGTGTGGGGCTAGCCAAGTGTTACCTCATGTTATACAAGGTAACACACTAGGTGCAATCTAGGGGTAATTTATGTATTGTATTACAAAGTCAACCCACAAAAATTAAACACTGCCTGTGAAGTCTTTCAAACTCCAGGTTTCAGCTCGCTTGCTTTCATTTTCTTCTTCCCACAGGTAATTGTGTTCTACCATCATCCTTCAGCTCAGGACATCCCTGTCATGTGGCCTGGCAACAAGATCCCTGCTCCCTGGGCGAACACCACTGAACCCAACAAGCTCATACAGGTCAGATGGCAGCATTTAAACCCTAGTTATATCTGATACTCTAGTTGCAATATCTACTGTTTCTGGAACCCTCTTTATGTCTGGTTCATCATCGGGATTGACCCCTGAACAGCTCTCTACTTTTTCATCTTCCTCTTCATGGCCCTCTTCATCTTCCTCCTTAGCATTCCTCATTTTTTCTACCTCCCTACTCACCACTTTCTACTGTGCTTAACTCAAAAACACAAATCCCCCCACTCATTTACTCAACATTTTATTTAAAATAAAGTTTTCATCCTTCTAAAATCTTTGGTTACACAAGCTACATCTCCCAAAATCTTACATTAAAGCACTCCTTCGAAGAGATTTGTTGTATTTAACCTCATGTTTGACATTTTCTTTGTAGTTCCTGGAAACCACACTAAAGGATAGGGCCAAGCAGGGCTCCTTTCATGTGTCCCAGGCCATCCTCACACCCAGGGTCAACACTGTGGCCAAGGGCCTGGTCTGGGGGCTACGCAACTACCTGGTGGAGAGGTCAGTGACCTGGGCTGGTTGTGTGATTCTGGATTGTGAATATGTGCAGCATGGAGACTTGTGTGTTTGTTTTGATACATAACTTAGAGTATCTTGTAGAGCTCTATAGGAATCAAGCCCATGTTCTCCATCTCCCAAAAAGTTATCTCAACTTTATTTATTATTTTAGTCTATGGCCAGTAGAGGTCAGTACAGTAGATGCTCCTAATTTGCTGCCTGGAACAAAGAGGCCAGCTTGTTAATTGTTCCCTAGGACCTATACACACTCTCCATCTGTAAGGATGTTAAGCAGGAATGGCTTGGTTTTTATCTTCTTCATTGATCTACAATAATCTGTCACTAGTTTCTCTACTGCGATTCAGTAATAATCCTCTCTATCCATTTAAAAACTATCGAGGATCAAACAGACACACATTTCATCTCACAGAGAAGAGATCTTATTTCCTAGGCAAGGACTGAATTATTTGCACACATTTCGTGATCTGGCTTTTTAAGCCTCAGATTTAAGTGGAAATGACAGCGGAAATCCTGACTTAGAGTCAGATGCCCACCATACCCGTAAATCTAACAGGAACAGCCAACTGATACTGGGGTATAAAACTCCTGAACGGACACTCTGGCGAGACAGGAGGTGGCCTAATTTTGCACTTCCGAGGAAATAGGATTGTTTATCGCCGCTGGCTAAACATTCTGACTTCCTGGTTTTGTTCTGCTGGTGACTGAAACATTGTGGAGAATTTAAGGGTGTTAAAAGTGTTACAGTACTGAGTCATGGCATGTGTGTGTTTGAGAGTGTATGTGTGTGGATACAAAGAACAAAAATGGAAAGTGTTAGTGTTTAGCAGTGATTTTCAGACCACTCTGATGACAAACCGACATAAACATTACTCACTTTAACATGTTTTTCCCGTCATGTCCATTTTCTCACACATTGTAAGATATCTTAAAACCTTATCAACCTTTCCTAAAGTTTAATGAATAAACATTCAGCAGAGGTACAACTGATTAGACTTTGGCAATGTTATAACCATAACTGTAGCACGTACAGAGACAGAAACTTGGCATTAAGTAATTTGAGTATGTTTGCAAGGTCACATTTCAGTTTAAATTGAAATTCAAGTGACAGGATGTTGATGGTAATAGAAATTGTTTTGTCTTCGAATACAGCTTTCCCCACACTTTTAACTGACCCGATCCACTATTATTTGACCTAATCTAATCTCTGTCTTTTTGTGGCTGTGTGAACCAGAAACCTACCGACCATCATCTCCTGGGTTGAGGCACAGAGGCCGGGGGTGGACGGGGTCAACATCATCACCTCTGACTTTGTGGACCTCACTGACTTTGCCAATATTGTCATCAAACTGAACAACCTACTGTTGAGTGAACAGGACCGCAAACCAAGATGACACGTTTGCCCGACAGGACAAAGGCGATTTGACCTGAAGTATGGTGGAGGTTGGCAGTCAGATGGCAGATTTTTCCACCACTGTTGAGTCATGGTTCATCGATAGTGCTGCAGTCCTGGGAACTTCTTATTAAAACAGTCTATAAAAAACAAGGACAAACTGATCTCGGTGACATTACTAGTTTTTATATTCATTACCTTTTTTGGGTCAGCTACAAAATAGCCCTTCATCTAGCTTAAATTGTTTAATTTTCTCTCTCAAAGGCATTTTAGCAGTAAGATACTTGCCCACACTATGAGAAGCAGGCCCTTCTTCCATAAAGAAAGTCTTAAAACCTTCCCAGAGCTCTTTAACACG
Organism: Scomber scombrus; assembly: GCF_963691925.1. Lineage (NCBI taxonomy): Eukaryota > Metazoa > Chordata > Actinopteri > Scombriformes > Scombridae > Scomber > Scomber scombrus. Next base: position 9,804,634 of record NC_084989.1, read on the forward strand.
TATTTGGTATTTTGAACGTCACAGTTTTGGTTGCATGAACTCCAAAAGAGGGAAAGATATCGTTGCCCAGATCAGAGAAAACCAGGCATGCCCAGTGGCATTTTTTTACCATCTTCATAAGGCTGACCAAATCCTGTCATACCACAGCTCTGGCTTCATTTGTGGATTCCTTTTCCTGCATTCCCTTTTGGGGGAAAACTGGAAACATATTACACTGCTACCATGAAACGAGACTGCAGCACAGGTCACCATACAGATTCACAGCTACTTGGACAATGACCATATTGACTCAGAGATTTACTTTTTATGGTTTCAACATCTTAAAGCAGCTTTAAATGTTTCTTTTTTTAAAGTCACAATTGATTAAAAATGCTGATATTGATATTAAAATAATAATGTTGTTCCTTTTTATTTTGAACTGCTCTGATAACACTACTGATCACATTACTGACTTTTTCCAATTACAGTGATAGCCAAGATAATATATTGCACATGCTTTTTGCTTTTTAAATGCTGTATTCAGACTGCAAATACACCAGAAAATGTATTTAATAAATAGAATCTATGGAAGCAAACGGAATGATGGACTTACATTATATCACAAACAGGCTAATAATTGTAAACACTTGTGTGCCTTTGAGCTAGAGCTGGCTTTTTAACTGTGCACTCTGTTTTTCCAATAATGAAATGAGCATGAGGCAAAAGTACAGGCTGCAGTTGTCCTCTGTATTTTTGTTGCAAAGACAAGTCATTCATTGTGAAAGAGCAACCCACTGTGCCAAAACCGTATCAACACAATATAGTTTGACAAGACATGCAAACAGTCTCACCTTCAGGGGAAAAAATGCAGATGGAAAGCCAAATATGTGTGGAACTTGTCCCACAAAACACATGCACCTATACATACACACACAGCTGTAAATGTTTATACTTACAGTATTTATGCTCAGTATTTTTTCCACTTCCATTGTGTAACAAGCGGTACAGAAATAGAAACAGTCTCCCGTTAAAAGTATGCTGGGGAAATGCGGAAGAGCCACTGTTTATGTATATAGCCGTTTACAGCACATGCCAAGTATACAGCAGGTTCATTATGATAGACACACACACTAATAGATGACATACTCAGGAACAATTAGCACTTTTGTGTAGAGCGTTGAGCATGTTCACTTGGGCAGAAATAGAAACGCACAAAATGTACTCTCACAGTAATCTGAAATGAAAAATCTTGGGTATCACGTGCAACTGAGTGTGTATCTGTGTCACTGTGTGTGTTGTTGTGTGTCTTGTGGGCCCAGTGATTACCATGCATCACATTGACAGTAGTGCTGTCACATTCCTGTGGTCTGAGACGGGAAAGAGAGAAAGGAGAGAGAGACAGCAGAAAAACACAAAAGTGAGTAACAAAGCTGGGACATTCAATGAGCAAGAAAAAGAGAAGGAAAGAAAGTAAGTGACTGCACAAAGGGGAGGAATTTATCAGGACAGAGCTACAGTTCAGCCTCACAGAAATTAGAGGAGGCAGAGAAGGATATCTGAGCAGCTGCTTTTTCCTTTAGCAGCCGCATCTAACAGGAAAGTAAAATGTTTTCTTTTCATATCAACTCTGCCTTTTGTTTTTCCTCTCTCCTTGACTCACTTGTGTGAAGTTGGCTGTTCTGTCCAAGCCACATTGTTGACACGGTTGTTGAGTGTGGTCACCAAGCACTGCTTGAGCACTACACACACACACACACAATCACAAGAACAGGCACTTTAATTGCGGAGTAATTACACATACCATGGCAGGCAAGTGGGAGAGCAGAGAGCAGCGGCTCTGACTGATGGAGAGCATTCCTCTGTTGTTTGGATTGGTCCCCTCTCTTTCGACTGTATCCCAGCTGGCTTCCTAGGTTTCAAAGGAGAAGACAACAAGTCAAGCATGATATTCCAGATGTTAATAAAGTAGTAAGGTAATGAAATTGCATTTGTTGCCTGTGGGCATTTTTTCGAGAGCAGAAATTATTTAGAGTCTACAAACATTTTCACAAAGCTCCTCAAAATATTTTTCCTCCTGCTGGGGGGAAAAACACCTCTGAGCACCACAGTCTCTGTTTGAGTAGATCTGCAACAAAACAACACTTCAGTTCGGTTTCTCGGAATTTAACATCCTACCACACCACATGCAAGTTTTCCCTTCCCAAATTCAACACTTGCTTACCTTCTGTCACCTTCCCATTTTCACCTCAAGCCATCGCAAACAGTCCAGTGGACAAGTTGTACCACAACTGTCAGAAGCTGACCTCACTTGGCTTCCTCAGAGCCAAACAGAGAACAGCAGTCTTTCATAATGGCAATAAAATCCTCACACTTATCCCTTGGTTGCTTAGTGTGTTTGTGTGAAATAGGTAGGTAAGGTGAGCAACTATTATAGGAAAGTGATTACTGGCAGCTCAAAATAGCTGTTGAACACCATTCTGAAAATAAACTGGTGAGTAAATTGAGTTTCAGTGCATTTAACCAACATTATCCTCTGGTGTTAAGTGATGTCAGTGACCAGAGCCAACCAGGTCAGTAACATCCATTACACACAGATTTGTTAGTGTTCTCTTTTAGACCATGATGACCATGGTATTGAAACGGCTGTCAAAATAGATGACACTGTATCTATGACTAGTAAAGAGAAAGAGTCAACAAAACATATTTAGAGGCACTACACCAGACCACTGCAAACTGATGTGCCACAGACAGTGTTAATTTCATCCAATTATATGTCATTAAGATGTTATTAAAGCATACGGATTGAAGAGTTATACCCAAACAAATCTTCAAAATCCCCTACATCAATGATAATTAAATGAGCTGTCAGCTAATCAAACCCACTTCCATTTGAAGTGGTTTCTATTTCCACAGACCTTGTCAACTGATAAATTGAAATGAGTTCAAAAGAAAAGGAATATAGGCATAACAGCCCATTAAAAACATAAGCTGGAGGATTTGTCTGAATGAAACTGCACCTCCTAACAATGGTTCAAATCCCTTCCCAAATACCCCCAGAGTTCCTGCTCAGCCCCATGGGATCACATGGGAATTGTGGAATTCACTTGGGAGTGCTGTCAAACGTTCAGCTGCCCTCTCCAAACCCCCGGGCTCTGCCTTCGTGTGGATGATGTCACTGGGAAAGTTTAGCAGCTCTCATGCTAGCAAGCAACCATGGAATCATAATGGGCTTAATAGCTTCTCGAAACACTTGACTTGAAAAGTTAAAAGGGGGTGCAAGACAATTCTCTACGGAGTATTATCCTGATAGAATGTAGCTGTTCCTTGTATAAGACTTTCAGCAAGTGTACGTCTTTTAATATTGAGTCAAAAACCTAAAATGACTGAAAAGCTGACATGACATGTTGTAAGAAGTAAAACCACAAGTAAATACTGCAGCAAATCCGGGATCTGTTGGTTGCATTGCTTGACAGTAATGACAAAAACTTGTCATGGAATAAAAGTTTCATAATGGAGAGGTTTATTTTTTCCTGGTACAGTTATTCCAATTATAGTCTGTCCAGTGACCAATATTGCATGTCAGTCGTGCCAAGTGAGTGTTTATCCTCATGATTGACAGAGTGCAGACAGTTGGGTTGGTAAACTTCACACAATTTGAAGATTCACACTTTGAGGGGTGAACTGACCCACCATTTGTGATTCTGTGGGGTTTGAAAATATATTTGGTTGTGAGTTGAAAACTTTTGCTGATTCCCTCTTGGCCAGTAAAGATATCTGCACATGCCAGGTGTCATGGAGAGCTGAGGAACAGTCCAGAAAGTGGAGCAGGACTTGCGAGCAAGAGCTGTCTTCCTGTTTACCCACGCAGAGATCCTCTCGGTGCTTGAGAGATAAGATAATCCTGCTGGTATGGATATGCCTGTGGGTGTATGTGTGTATATACAAACCCTCCTCTGCTTCAGTCTTAAAGAACCATTTTGAAAACTACATTTGTCAATTTTCCAACCACAAGAGCACATCATGCAATACACTTCAGATGTAGTTCATGTGCACAGTCTAAACAAAGCTTTGTATGACTTAGGTTGTATTGCAGTTCTCTATAATTCCTATTGCTGCTTTATGGAGCCTTTATACAACCTGTAGAGAATGCACTAACCTCTGCCAAATACAAGAATCTACGTCTGATACAGAACTGTTGGCATTTACTCACACCAGCATGATGTCTTCAGACTGATGCATGACTGAACATGTAGCTGTGATTTTTCAGATGGTGCACATAACTTATGCAAATAGCAACCTGCCAGCACCTTAGAAATATCCACAGTTCCCCATGTTCAAAATCAATCAAAATTTCAAATAAACGTAAATGCATGGTTTTTAAATAAAGTAAAGGAGGCAACACAGTTATGTTGGTAAAGACCTGGACATTTCTTTTCCTGCAAAATTTGAATGAATTTCTAAGAATCACTTATTTCTTTTCACCAAGCCAAGATTAACTGGAAAGCCAATAAACTTCACTGATCAACTGCACTCTTGGGCAGATCCGTGAGCTCTTCTCCCAGAGAAGATTCACATCTGGTCTGTCTTGCACCTGCAGCCTTGAGTTATGCTATAGGTCCCAATTATATAGCTCCTCTGGTAGCAATATAAAATGAATTAAAAGACAGATCAATTTCTTCTCCTTTAATTTTTTCCCCCAATCCCAACACAATGATATCTCTTTACAGCCTAATCTTTTTCACTCTTCTATAAGGGATTAACCTGCTCAAATCCATATTTATTTTACTGGTGTCATCATAAATTGGATCAAGACACTTTTACTGTTCCAATGTGACTTCAATTTCTGTAATAGGCCTCTATATATATACAGTATATTCTCTGAGCAGGATTATAGCCTTAAGTGGCCAGAGAAAGTTTGCACGCCAGTCTGGATCTCTTTCCATGAGAACAGAATAAATCTAAACCTACAGTATTTGAACTGTATTTTGTCCTGTGAAAGGAGACTAGTCTACATTCCTCTCGTAATATCATTAGCTAAACATGCTTCTTATCATGGTTTCTTATCATTGAGCCAAGTGAGTCTGAAAGAATGCCCTCTCTCTTTCTTTATCCCCACCTTTCTCTCTCTCTCTCTCTCTCTCTCTCTCTCTCTCTCTCTCTCTCTCTCTCTCTCTCTCTCTCTCTCTCTTTCTCTCTCTCTCTTTCTCTCTCTGCAGAGCTCCCCTGGACCCTCTCTTTCTTTGTGTCAGCCTGCAGGCTTCTCTCTTTGAACTGGTGAGAATGAGGGGTCAAGTCTAGGTGGTCTGTTAACACCTGCAAATTATGCTTTATGTGTGAGTGTCAGTCAGTGCAGTGTTTAAGTGTGTGTATGTAGAGAGAGACAGAGAGAAAGAGAGGGGGCAAGAGAGAGAGAGAGAGAGAGGTGGGAGAGAGAGAGAGAGAGATAGAGAGAGAGAGAGAGAGAGAGAGAGAGAGAGAGAGAGAGAGAGAGAGACTCCCTCCCCTTGTTCCCTCTCCAGCTCCACTTCCAGCTGTTGTTGCATTTCTCTACATGTCGCAATTGGCTGAGGCCGCCGGCTTTTTACGTTTGTGTATGTTTGGAGTGTGTGTATGCGTGTGCGTGTGACAGAGGATGAAAAGTTTTTCCTAGACATCCATAGGTTGCCCATGCTGCACAAGGAATGTATCCGCTGTCAAGAAACGGACTGTGATCACAACAAAGGGAGAACTGACACGGTACTTTTGGGATTTTTGCCCGGCAACATAAATCTGGACCGAAAGAGAGCAACCGTGTAATTGCGAACTTTTCTGCGCGATGACAGAAGTGGCCAGTCCAGTTTCATTTATGGTAAGGGAATTTATGTTTATATTATGTAATGGGAGGTAAATTGAATAGTGCCTTTTTACCATCCATTTACGTGTTTTAAATGAATTAGCTTAGAGCTTATTTTAATGTATTTCAGCAGTCATTAATGTTTAGTCCAGCCTGCAGCTCAGGGATTTACCTCATTTGTTTCTCAAGTGAGCTGTTTAACGATAAACCTAATCTCATCCGACTTTAATTTCAGATTTTGTTCTCAACAAACAAAATACAGGCTAAAAATATGTTTGTTCCTAGGCTACTTATTTAAAATCCCTGTAGCCTACTTTAGACAAAAGGAACTATTTAGTATAAAGAAACACAACTGCTGTGCTGAGTCTGGGATGACTACAATGCCTTTAAGAGGACAAATCTAGCAGTGTTTAGAATGTTCTGTATGAATGATTGTGTATGATGGTGTGTGGATAAGTTAAAGTCTCATCTAACATCTGACACAATATCTGATATTAGAGGATCAGTCCATGGGAAATTCAAATATGCTATAGTCTTGGTATTTCTATAAGTTTGGATCTCCATTTGTGGTTTCATCGCAAACATATTGTGATGAGAATGATAATTCAATGTTTAAACCAATATACCTGTCACACTGGCTCTGATCATGATGTCCAAACCAGAGGGATACCATTCTGCCATAAGTACTCAGCATACGTGCCAAAGTGAAAACATCTGGGTTGTGACATTTGTGCACACCGAAATTTAACTTTACTTGAACTTCATAGCGTTTGATTTAATTTAGCATTCTGTAAACCTATTTCAGCATTACCTCAAGACTAAGTGCTTGTTTACAAGGTATGGGTCATTTGGAAGGTAAAAGGAAATGGCTTGATTTCCACAGATGTACTAGGTCTTGAGATTGCACTGAGTTGGAGTCAAATAGCTTAAACATACAAGACAGTAATAACAAATATTTGGAGTTTAATGTGGATGTAAGACGGTGCAGAGGAGGATCACATTTTGTTTGGAGGCCAGTGGTGAAACATTTCGTTTTGCTCTACCATTAATCTCTTTCCCCTCATCTCTGGATTCTTTAGTCTAAGTTGTTTTTAAAAAAAAATCAATTTCCTTTTCTTTTGTTTCCCCAAAGTCCTCACACACATTCTTGGGTTTCTTTTGTTATCTCTAAGTCCATCTTTTTGTCTGCCTCTCTTCTATCCAGCAGTCACAGCATGTGAGCTATAATGCAAGTTGTGTCCCTCTACCAATTCACTGTCCCCTCTCGTCTCCCTGTCATATCCGGCCCCTTGGAAACCAAAACATTAGTTGATCCCCTGCATATGGCAGTTAAGGTAATCTGGGCTTTTCCATAGTTGCTACACCATCGATAGAAATTCAAATTGGATTTCCTCCTCCTTTGAGTCAGCTGCAATAACAATGAACTTTCTGTGAGGATTTTGTATTACGGTAAAAGACAGTACAAAAAAATGCTGGTGGGGAGTGTGAGAGATTTGGAGTTAGAGAACAATACTGGTGGATGTTTATTGTGTTTTAGCAGGGTTTCAAGGTCAAGTTGTGTTAATCAGCTTGCAGAGTTTTCACCAAAACACATACACACACACACACACACACACACACACACACACACACACACACACACACACACACACACACACACACACACACACACACACACACACACACACACAATACACATAATGAAGTGTTTCCTCTGCGTATCAGTGACAGAGAAGAACTTTTTTTTCTATATGCATGTGTTTGTGTGTGTGGTGTGTGTATGCATGAATGTTAACAAATATGTGAGTGATTGCAGTGAGGAGAAGGGAGGAAAATAACCCCATTTACCCCTATGAGTTGCACTATATGAGGAACACTGAGAGAGGGACTCCATATTAAACAGCATCTGTGATACAATGATGGCTTTGTCAGGTGGGAGGAGAGGGTGACACTGGAATGTAAGGGGAGGGGGGCTAGTGAGAGATAGAGGGATGGAGAAAGACAGATAAGATGGGGGAAGAGAGAGAGAAGAGTATAACTAGGAGAAGCAGAGAACCAAGGAAAACAACAATTAATGCAGCATAAGCCACTTAGATTCATATAAATGAAACTAAAGAAACAAAGTGACACTGAAAAATAGGAAATGAGATTCTTTGAAGAACAAATGACTGAATTTATACTCAACAATCATCTACCCCTAGCATCACAGAAGCTGACCTCTGAAACCAATGTTTGGAGAAACATTTCCACAACCAATTTTGAAAATCTATTTTGGTTTTCCAAACTGGCTATTTTGGTTTTCCAAAACCAATAGTTTCAGTGAAAATCAGTAAAAACAGAATCCTTAAAGCTGAAGTGTGGGACTTTTATCTCCCTCTTCTGGCAGTGAGATGGCCATAACCCATACACTGTAAGAAATATGGATGTAGTCAACGTGATATCACCTATTGGTTTGTGGACTAAAGTATTGAAGGCTTGAGTTTTGCAATTTGACCGTCGCCATCTTTGATTTTTGGAGCCAGAAGTGACCATATTTGGATGAGAGGATAGAGCCGACTATAGTGCTAGCTGATTGGTTTAGAAATGTGTATTTACAGTCTATGATTAAAAATGCTGCTGTTAATGCTGATTTTTGCTAGTGAAAAACAGGCCTAAAACTATTAAACAAAATCTATTTACCAGAAAAACTTAACTAAATATCCGACTCTTTAGAGGGTCCACAACCAAACACTTAACACTGACTTTTTTATGCAACCAAAATGTTACAATTAACTTTCATGTACTGTGAAAAAGTGGCAGCTATGGGTGAATTTGGGGGTTACACTTTGGTTATGTTACGTAATGAACGTCACTGTGGAAGCAATTTGTCAATCACAATGGATCCATGCCCTCAAGTTTACCCTACTTTATCATCTATTATACTCTAAATTGGATTATAATTTATAAAAATGAACATCATGCTGTATTGGAGTAGATTTGAAACTAGTGATTGAAGCCATAAACTCATTAGGAAACTGTTTATTGAGATAATAAGTTAAGTTGTGGCTGTAAAACGGTGGATAAATCACAAGTATCATTGTTTCTAACCTTACCCGCATCAGTGTGGTCAAGTTCATACCTCTCCTCTTGAGGGGCTGCCTGCTTTGAAACAGCCCTGTAGCCTCCAGCCAGTGTAAACTACTTCAATAAAACAGCCACATGCACTGAAGAAGCAGATGGCTTACACAGGATCTCTGCATTTAAAAAAGCATGAAACAACAATCGTACTGCATGTTGTGCTCCTGCTTTCATGCATTGTTGTTGATGTTGGTACCCTCATCTTGATAACCAAACCCAGCTTGCACCTCCAGATATTAATATCCCTGACATCTTTTCAAGCACTGCAAATGAGATGATTCTGGTGCACACATGCAGACAATAACATACTTAATGTGTTAAGGTAACCTACATTCATTTTAATCTTAAAACAGCCATATGTAAGATATGACTCAAGAGCTACTGCTAACTGTCCCAACTAGTACACTAAAAAATCTGTTCTGAATCAATGTCATCAGCAACTATTGGATTTGCCCTGAGCAGTGGTTATAAGAATGCAGACTGCAACTGAAACAGACAGAAACAATGAAGCAAAAATGTAACAGAAGCAGAGAGAAAAAGGAACAGATGGAAAGGAAATGCAAAAAGAGGAGGGAGAGAGGGATGAAAGCAGAGGATGAAGAAAATACAAGGATGGGATGAAACAGGAGATTGGTAGATATTTCCTTCTGGTTTTAAGAGTCCTCTCTCTCGCTATCTTCCAACTCTCTCTCTTTTTCCTTTACCCCATATTTCTGTCTCCCTCTCTATCTGTCTCCAGATGCAGGGCAAAGGGAGCATTTTGGGGATACTCAGCTGTTCTACAGATGGGATCAAAGGGATATTCTGTGTGCATGCACTGTCTTGTACTTGTGTCCCCGTGATTTAAAAACTACTGTGAGTTTACAAAGTAGTTTGAGCTGATCCTCGATTATTTAAAGGGCTAGTTCAGATGTACACCAGATTCTGGATTATTAATAAAAGTAGGTCAGGGCTGCCTTAAAGATATGTTCACATAAGTCAACTTTTCCATATCATTCCATTCCAAGAGTTAGTGTGGGAAGAAAGGTTGAATTTGACTCTGTTTGACGTTCTTTCTCTCAAGCGGCTTTCTATGTGACTAGTTGATTAGCCATACTTTCCAGAACATACATTTCCAGAATGCTTTGTGGCAGTACATGTGCTTTAACTTACTTACATTAGGCACTGTACGCAGTACAAGAGAGCATGACAGTTTTTCTATCTGTTTTTCCATTTGCATTACTTGTAGAAATAAATGAGTTGTGACAACATGTCAGGCTGCCAAAATGTGGCACTATCATACAATTCACATGCAAAACACAACACCAAATGCATGCAGGCCTGTGAATTTTAACTTTAAAAGGCAAACCATTTATTCTCTTGCACTAAGATGTATTGAATCAGTTTACACTTTTATCACTGCTATTATCATGTGTGCATTACGGGTCGGGGTGTGCACTATATATTATTACACAACATAACATGTTGCTTTGATGGCTTGTAGATTAGTTATCAGTTGTGGGCTTTACTACACATGCGCATTGTTCGCCATACTGCAAGTTAGCAAACTAGCGTATTGCAAGTTCATCAACTCTCTACCACTCTGTCTCAGCAACACAAAATACTTTTTATTCGCGTTATATAGCAAATGTATGTGCATTTGTTTAATTTCTGCTTAGTGTGAAAGTCTCTGCTGCATTTTGCAACATGTGCTATGACAACAGGATAGGGGATCTGTATCATTATCAGGATATGAAATGACCTATATCCAGATGTTTGATTTTGGTAATATCGCCCAGCCCTAATCATGGGCCATTGATATAAAATTGGATCTGGTTCTTCATGCTAACAGCTTGGTGTTGGCTATGCTGAGCAATCATATGCAACAATAGTATTGTTTTAAAAATAACTTAATTTAATTTACAATAAAACAAAACAACTAGTCACTTACTGTAAATATACAATCATTTAATTGTAGGTTTTTACCTTTTATACCTACAGTATGTCATACTGAAGCTCTCTACTCCAGAGGCCCTGATGGAATCAGGTTTGGTGTTTTTTGGAGATTGTGGAGAACCTCAGGATACCAGAGCTGTAATCTAGAAATCTAGAAGGGGGGTTAGGACACCTGACTGCTCGGATTTAACTAGAGCACAACAAGGCCAATGGCTTGTCTTGACCTGCCCAGATTTGGAGATCACCTGGAGAAAGAAGAAGCAGGGCTATAGAAAGAAAAGGAGCAAAGGGAGACAATGAATGCATGTATGTGAGGGAAGGGGAGAGGAGAAAGGAGATACAAGGACGGAGGAAGGGGGAGGAGAATGAAGATAGGGGGCGAAAAAATAGTACCGTCGCTGCTGAACTCCTTGAACTTTGAAATCTGACTCTGACCTCCATTTTTCATCTTCTCTGTGACAATGCATTTATCCAGCTTATGTTGCCATCATACACCATGTATTTGCTTTGTCTACAGCAGTGATGAAAAACATTGAGTGGAATGTGGAGCCCATATCTTCATGCAATAACGAAAAGAGCTGATGTGTGACACTATTTGTAGATGTTTGTGTGTATGCATAGGGGCTATGAGGGTGGAAGAATAGTGAGGAATTGCAAGTGTGCGCTTGGGTGTGTGTTTAAAAGCAGTGAGGGTGTCAAAGCAGCAAAGGAAGTGACTTCAGAAAGGAAGTCGGCGCTGAATTAGAGGAAGTGGTCTTGAGCTGACTTTGATTTGCGTTTCCTCAACTGGCGATCGCAGAAAAGAGAGGAAAAGAGAGTAGAGTGAGACTAAAATGGTAAAAAGGACAAGACATGAGGAAGAGATGACGGGAGGAAAGGGAGATAAGAGGTCAGGGGAGTTGGGAAAACAGTTTAAAGAAATAAAAGGGAGCACTTCAGTGAAAGGAAGGAAAAACAAAAAAGGTATAATCTTAAACTATGTGATGTGACTAATGTAGATTATTACAGGATAATCTGGAGGAAGGGGGGGATTCAAAGGAAAGAAAAAGAAGACAGGAAGGAAATGACAGAAGGTGGAATAGGAGATGTGGTTATGGTGGTTTCCAAATGCTGTAATCATCTCTGCTTTGGTGAGAAGCATTTCACTCATCCATCTGGGTGTGTATGTGCACCTTGGAATGTGTGTATATGCAAACACAAATAGAAACTAGTTTTGCTTTATTGGATTGTAGGGTACTGCAGGGGTTGTCCTTGGCACTGGATCTGAGTGTGTTTACACAAACATGTACAAATCTTTTAGGCAGTTTTGATTTTGTTTCCTTTCATCCCGCCCTGTTTTTATTCCTTTTTAGAGTTCATCGCTAGCTTCCTTTAATGGAAGTCTTATCCCATACAGGTATTGCAGCGTTTTCTAATTGTTTCCTACGTATTTCCACCCATAAAACATTTACACTTCATTTTTTTCTCTATCTTGAACTCCGCTGTCAGATAATGAATAAGAATAGCTACCAAAATAAAGCTCGGTCACTTCAAGCTCAAATGATTGTTAGACTCCATAATGTGCTTATGATCAGTTTGGTTGGTATGATTTTGCTATTCTTTTTGGCCTTAATTGGATGCTGAGGAAAAATGCAAACATCTGAAACATACTGTATGCGCATTTGATTTTGATATTTTGGCCATATGCTGGCACTAAAGAAAGGTCATTGAACCACCATAGTCATTAAGAATTATCCTTTGGGGACCATGATTAAGTACAGCATATCAATTTCAGCCCAATCTTGCCAGTAGCTTACAGTAGAAGTCAAGATATCTCTCTCTTGATCAAAGTGTTGGACATACAGGCCATGTAACCGATAGATATTCCTATCCTCAGGCCCTGTTGCCAGATGAGTGAGGAAGAAATAAAATCTGAAAAAATGACTCAAGGAACCAACATTTGGGACTAGTGAAAAAGATGACCTGTTTTAAAGTGACTTCAACACAATATTTAATTTAATTTAATATGAGATACTTTAATATCTTATACATTGTGGCAAAATTTAAACTAAAGAGTTTATTTAGTTTAAATTTTTGCTGTATGACATAACATGATATGTTTGTGTTGTAGGTCACACTTTACTCTCCTGTCACACACATTGTCCACATATGTATACAAACACACTCACCTCATGCACCACACACACACACTTAAAGCACCAGGCAGAGTAATGCCAGACTATAACAAACAAGTCGTGGGAACTTTGATTTAATGGAACATTTCTACCAGCTCTTCCCAATAAAAACCAGCCCGTGCGTGTTTTTTTCCTCTGAAGTGGTATTTTCCCCTTGGAATACTTTCACACCGAGTTCCTCATATGTGGAAGTTGGGCACACAAAATGCTGTTGTTTTTTTCTTTTGTGTGTGTAACTATGAGTGCTATCATCATCTGTTTAGATATGTACACTTTTTGTGTACCTGCACATTAGCATTTTCAGGATAGCGAGTTAATGTGTTTATTTATGTGGTCTGAACTGATTTGTCATTCTTTCATTCTATACTGCAGGACTCAGAGCTGATGTCCCAACCCGAGTCAGATCAGATGTCTCCAATTGAACCCAAAGTGAGCGAAAACACACATACAAACCCTTCATGAAGTTTCCTTAGTTATATGAGAATGAAATAAGAATTAACTTCATAAATAGTGAAATTGACCTTTGACATTCTGACTCATGCTTGTAGTCTCCACCCCTGGACCTGATTGATACTGGGAAGGGCCTGAAGGTCCAGACGGCCACGCCCCATCTGGTGAGCCTGGGCAGCGGGAGGCTGAGCGTGGCAATCACCGTGCTGCCACTGAAAGAAGGTAACACACAAATGTTTGATACACAACTAAGTCAAAACAAGGAGCCAGCACAACTTTCATCCACTGGAATCCTTCAGACTGGACACACATATATACATTCCAACAAACAGGCTGACACAAACCTTAACATGAGCACATTCATACACACACACACATTATGTTAAACCATCATTTGGTACAGTTGTTCATGAACCCCAAAATGTAAGTACTAACAATTTTATTATTATGTATTCACGATGAATAGAATAATCAGGGGCTCCAGGGACAAAAGTGATTTAACTTTTTTTTTTGCCTGACCAGCTATAAAATGATTAATCAAATAATTGCATGATTTCAAACCCCTCACAAATGGAAGCCTGCAAATGTTGGCACATATATTATACACAAATGTACATGCACAGAGGATGAGTAAAATCTACTGTTTGTGACATAATTTATAGTTATTTATAGTTTCCCTATCATTAGCAATCCACAAGTGCCTTGGTCTCTTTCTTTTCTAAAGTCACACACACCCGTCAGCTCAGCAAGCCACAGGTGCCATAGCTTCATTACTATTCCACTTAGCTGCCTGGCCAAACACACGACAGCAAAGAGATGAGAGCAGAGATAGAGAGATCTACGAGATAATAAACCGACAGATGCTTGTAAAACTAGCTGATTGCAATTCTATAGCCTGCAGATAGAGTGATAATACAGACTGACATTTTATCAATCATTAAGATAGCAAGCTTTAGGCCATAACAATGTTGTCTCATATGCTTCAGGAGATAACATGTCTTAAATGTATTTCAAAGCTCTCAGTCTATTCCTAATGTGGAGAGAGAATTTTTTTGTTTTGTCTTCTCTTAGCCATGAGAACAGGGCAGAGAAAATGTTTGTCGGCACTACAGTAGGGCTTACTATAAATGAATGGATTTGTTAACTTTCAAAACAAAGCTGCAATTGGTAGGACAAAATATAACCATATAAAGTCATATGTCCACACTAATGTAGATCTGCATACTGATAAGCTGGTTGCTTTCTCCACAGGGTTTAGTGTGACTTTAGCCACTTATGAGCAACACATTTAACAATAATACATTTTGGATGGTATTAAAGAAATACATACGCCTTGGGACAGATCTGTTTGTTTTTTTTTACCAACCAGTCCAAAACTGATTGTAATGGTCGAGTTGTGACATTTTAATGTCATATTACTTTTTTTAAAGCATGTATTCATTTTGCATACCTCTTGCCACATTGCCACACACTTTGCCCCAGCTTGGCGTGCCCTTCCATTTCAGTGAGGAATACCAACAATGTGAACAAGCCATTTTTGGAGAACTGAGCTTCTATTTATTTCCACAATATGTCTACTGAAGAAGGATACCCCTGATGTTCCACTTACAGTGGTTCACAGACCAACCTTATAGTTCGAAAAGGCATGTGTATTTAGGCATCACATTTACAAGGCATCACATTTACAAGTAGTAATTGTAAATATGCAGTCTTTTGTTGCTTTCTATTAGTTATGACATTGACCTTTAGAAATCCACACAATGACTAACACACTATCAAGCCTGATTATAATCCTATATTTTCTATATTTTCTACACTTTTTTTTTTTTTTTAAATACAGCTGATTATCACATGTGCATTGCTTGATGTTGCAGGGGTGACCCGCATAGGCCGAGAAGATGCCCCAATTCCTCAAGATATCACTGTTCAGGGGCCTGGCATCGAGGCAGAGCACTGTCTCATCATTAACGAAGGTTGGTATCAGTTAAGTGTATATAAAATGAATTCATAATATCTGCAGGGCTCTGAATTAACAAAGTTATACAGTTAATACAGTATACTATAGTTACACTGAGAAACACTTGACTCACAGAAATTCAGATTTAAACCCACTTTATATCTTGAATTATTAATTGTACCACAGACAATGATACCTCTCTTAATTAGCAAGGATTTTTATATAACGTACTGTAGAGTCTTAATGTATTACTTGTGAAAACACCTGTTAACAAGAGTTACAGTAAAATGTGATAATTGTTTTGGGATGGTATACTGAAACATTTGTGAAATTAAGTGATCTGGTTTAAGTAGATTCAGTAATTTAAAAAAAAATGAAGATAGTCTTATATTTTCTTTTAAAGGAGATTATAAGACAAAACTGTAACAGAAGAAAGATTGATTACATATGCAGTATTAAGTGTTGTTAAAAGAAAAAGATCTTTGAAGATACAGAACGAAGCTGAGATACTAATACATTTTTTGATGTAGAGGGCATACTAACCCGCAGTCTTCTCATCATTACCTATAATACAGGAGGGGTGGTGACGTTGGACCCCTGTGGTCACCTCTGCAGTCTGGATGGAGTACAGGTCACTGTTCCCACACCACTCACACAAGGTAATGTAGCATCTCTAGCTAGAACAATGGCCAATTCTCAGTGATGGTTCATGAAGCATATATTGCCAATTCACATAGTGTTGTATTCACGGACACATTGTAAGAGCAGAGTAGGAAAAGAAAAAATCTGTAATTTCCACACTCAGAAAAACAAAAGCCATAAACCTTTATAATAAACTGAAACAAAATCAGATAAAAAGTTTAAAAAATGTTCATAAGTTAGTGTACTAGTCTATTTGGCATACCATTAAAACATAAGAGATCAGATGTTCTTATCTCTTGAACATAGCCTTATAAAACTCATACCTTGTTTTTTCCCCCAGCTAGTTGCTAGAGATTTGCAATGAATGAACATTTTCACAACTAAACATTTGTATCGTTTTGCCCTTCCCTCCGCCAGTTCCCTCACGTCCGGTCTTTAAAAAGCAGTATCGGGAAACCTGTCCTTCAAAATAGAAGCACACACACAGATGTCAAAAATGAACAGAAAAACAGGAAATGATCAAACCTCAGATAAACAAATACTTAAAAAAAAAATAAAGTCGCAAAATAAACATTGCGACTTGACAGTCATTTTGAAGGGTCATTTAAAGGTAAGGTTTATACACTCACCTACAGTACCTTATAGTTCAGTTTCATTGTGCGTCCTACACCCTGGTCCTGTCCACTCCCTCTGCATTTGCATTCACACAGGTAGGGCACATCACAAGGGCCATTTAAAACCAGGTCGAACTCCATGGTGAAGTCCTAGTGATGAGCATCTGCTTTCAAAAAAGACCTAAATGTATCAGATGTTTCTTCTGCTCGATCACTCTAAGCACACATACATTTTGATATGTTGCCATCTACTGGACAACAATTTACAGCGCTTCAGTGTACAGAAGTTTACTTCATTGCAAGCAGTGTGCATACTTTCAGTATTTCATAACTCCTGTGGGTGTGTGTGTGTGTGTGTGTGTGTGTGTGTGTGTGTGTGTGTGTGTGTGTGTGTGTGTGTGTGTGTGTGTGTGTGTGTGTGTGTGTGTGTGTGTGTGTGTATGTGAAAGAAAGAGAGTGGTTCGTTTGTGGTTTGGTTCACTTGCATTCCTTTCAGTATGTGTATTTATGATATGGACAAAGTTAAATGGCAAAGTTCTGCTTGGAAACAACAGGGTATGCATGATAGTTGGTGTGTGTGTGTTTCTCTGCAGATAAATGTATAGCCCTATGTGTGTGTGTGTGTGTGTGTGTGTGTGTGTGTGTGTGTGTGTGTGTGTGTGTGTGTGTGTGTGTGTGTGTGTGTGTGTGTGTGTGTGTGTGTGAGAGCATTTCCATGTGTTTGTGTATGTGTTTTGAATGTGTGTGTGCGTGTGTATCTCTGGTTTGGTTTAATTCATGGTGGTTTGGAAGAGCTTGCAGCTACAATGAGTCACAGCTTCCAGCCACTGCAGAGCATACACGAGTAGACTGCCAAAATAATGGCAAAATACACAATTAAAAGAGTATTTTTTTTTGCTTATTGTCCTTTTTTTGCCCATGTGCCTGTGTTTGTGTTTTGTATCCTGATCTGTTTGTCTGTTCACTTGATATTCTCAGTTACAGAGCTCTCCGTCTTTCACTCTTTTTGCTTCCTGCAATGCACTTTCCACTCAGCTTTACTTCATTTTCTTTTTCTACTCTCATTTAAGAAAACATGCACTACCCTGACTTTCCCTACTCCTTGCACCCATCCTTTCTGTTGACACTTTTTTTCTTGTTGCTTCTCATTGAGTCCAGTGCCTGGCCATTTTCAGTTAAATATTGACAGGCCTATTTATCTTCCCGCTGTGCCTGGGTGATTCAAATATTGACATCATCTTGGTGTGTCTATACAAACGAGGCCAGGGCGTTGTAAAGTGGAAGGGGTGGAGAAAAGGATAGAAAGGGGTTAAAAAAGTCAAAAGGCCATGGTTTGGAAAATTATGGAGAGAAAGAAAGAGAGCAAACATCTTTCAGGAATATCCACTGGCCTGAGATGCTCTGGGTTGAGTTAGTGTAACCACATATACAAACACATGTGCACACACACACACACACACACACACACACACACACACACACACACACACACACACACACACACACACACACACACACACACACACACACACACACACACACACACACACACACACACACACACAAAATGCATGGCAGTCTGGAGTTGATTAGCTATGTTTAGGAAGTGATCTGTTCTGTATTTGGGACTTTGGAGCTTGACCTGGATTCACATCAGCTTTACTCCAAACTCACTTGAACAGCTGGAAGTCACTTGTAGAATATTGTCATACAGTATAATACAAGTAACCAGGACAATTAAAATCATCATGCACCAACGATGACAAACAAGCTGTAAAAATATGACTACAAATACTACTGCTACTGCTAATTTTAGCATCAGGCTACTGCAAAAACTATTAGTTAGTACATATTGTACCCATTTTTCACCTTGCAGTCATTTTTCCATTATGTTCTTTTCTTTCTGTTGAATCGAGGATTCACACCGGTTTGATTAAAATCCACCTACTGGTATAATTCTCACTCTCTCTCTCTCTCTCTCTCTCTCTCTCTCTCACACACACACAAAAACACACACACACACACACACACACACACACACACACACACACACACGCACACACACACACACACACACACACATAATCTGCACCTGATAAACGGAGACAAGAGCGTCTGTGTCAGTGGGTTCATGATATGTTTAAAATGCCTGAAGTTACTAAAGCATCTGAAACAAACAAGAATCACCTGGACTACTGTTGAATCAATTCAGGGGGCAAAGTGCTCTCTAAGAAAAAGTGAAGTGCTTTTGAACGTTATCTTTTCTTTCCAAAACTTTGCACTTTGTCTTTGGCCAGTCATTCTGTCTGACACACGCCTAGGTTTCTTTACAACCCCTTCACTGGTGTTGTTTGTCTCAGAAGTCATATTAATTTACCCTCAAATGAATTAGATCTTAAATGAATAGAATCAAAACACCACTTTTAGAAAGTTAAAGTCAGTGTCTGCAATCCTGTCGGTTTGGGTTACACTGATCCGAGGTATTTCAAAGAAAAAAGAAGAAAAATAGGTAGGTAGACAAAGAAAAGCTGAGGGGGCGTCTACCAAATACCTCACTGTCTAATAGCCTTCGAAACTACCAACTACAGATAGGGGTGGTGGCGTGTTACCCAGTTAGTTTACATATATTTTTCATCACTTTAAACGGTGTACTATTTCATGTCGTTGCCACTTTTAACACAAAACCTTCAGTAGCGATGTTGGGATTCTCAGCCGCATTTCAAATAGTTTGGTCTCGTAAACCAGCGCCTTGTTACGTCCCTTTCTATCCACAGTTGGTACAGTCCCGGGTTGAGCGTCGTAGATGGTAAATCAGTGAACTTTCTTGAGTGAAGACGGCGGAGGAGGCGTCACACCGTTGATGAGAGAGTCTAACAACAACAGACAGACCCGGCAGGAGTGTAGAAACACATTTATTTTTATATTTTACATCTCTAGAAGAAGTTCTTTTGAGTTACTGTAAGGATATTCTGATAGAGTTTAGAAAGAAGAACATTGTTTTTTCTTTTCTTTTCGTCATACGTGCTCACTGAATGGGACTCAAAAGGTAAAGAAGTATATTGTTATCGCTTTAACAAATGTAGGAAAATAGCGTTACATTTACTGAGGTACTGTTTCACACACTTGTAACCTTTTTTTTCTTACTTAATTTTATACCTTCTTACACTACTTCTGAATGAAATTGTAATTTGTACGTTGCCTATTTACAAAAGCTGTAGGCTAGTGTAACTCATTTCATTGGATTTTTTTTTTAGCATGATATCTATCTAGCAATCTATCCTCCTGTATTGATATGCTCATACTTTCTTGTTGCTTATGATGGCTTATTCATCTCCACACATGTATATTACACACTTGTGCACACTGTTTCAAACCAGTCTCACATGCTCCTTGAATAGGTTAGGGGCAATGTTCTCAGTTTGTAATTTTCAAGTTAACACCATCTGTTTTTGTTTTGTTTTGTTTTGTTACTTGAAACAGTTGTCTTTGTTGATGCTTACTTAAAATGAGCACAATAGGCTACTTCTACCAGTCAGGATAAACAGCATCTGCTCATCATCTGACATCATTGATTTTCTTTATTATTCAAAAGGCTTTCTAATTGGCTGCAATGAAAGCCACCAGAAATACCAATTACATCCCATCTGTCACTATAGGTCAATGGACTTATTAATACACTAAAATGACTGGACTGATGTGTGTCTGGTTTTTATGTTTGAACTCAGTGCTCTTTTTTTGTATTTGTTTGTTTGCTTGTGTGGCTTATATTCCTGCAGGGGTGAGGTGGTGAATCAGAGCCGCGGCTACTCAATACAATCCTGTCTACTGATAAGAAGCAGTTACATTCCTGATTTACAGCCAAATAATGGAAGTGTCCCCTCACATCTTTTTGTTTCTAAACCATTCCTTGCACCGTTTGATGAGAATAGCCTTAGTTTTCTTGTCTCTGGGTCATTCAATTTAGCTGGCAAGTTCACAGACTGGTGTGAGTGCATGTGACAAAGAGAACTAGCCCATGGCTATGTAGGCAGCGGTTGGGATACCTGACACCTGAAAACAAAGCCTGCCCTATTGTCCTGGAAGTTATTGTGTTCACAAATCATCCCCCCACCAGCCTCTAGTGCATACGGGCTCTCATCCTACTTTTGACCAGTTTGATAGGTGTGAGGTCTTTTTTTTCCTACACTGTGTCTCTGTTAATCTATAGGACCCGTGTTAGTTGGTTGTTAATACCTTATACTCAGGGTCATCCTCAGGCCAGCAACCCTTCTCTGAGTGGTTTGTGTCGATGGATGCTTTGTGGATGAGATTTGAGATAGAGAAAAGAGCAGATATCTATTCGCTCTCTTGTGAGGAGACAGATTGTGTGTGTGTGTGTGTGTGTGTGTGTGTGTGTGTGTGTGTGTGTGTGTGTGTGTGTGTGTGTGTGTGTGTGTGTGTGTGTGTGGAGAGAGAGAGAATGAATGCTGTGAATGAATGACTGACTAAATCTACAGTGACTCCCCTGAGAAAGACCAGTCTGTTTTTTTATGATGTTACCACTGGTCCTCTATTCCCCAGAGAGGGTTAATTTGTGGTTTTGAGGCCAATTTACACTCCCACTGTGACATGTGTGTATGTGTGTTCATCTTTTCATGAATGAATAAATCCAGCTTCAACTCAGTGCCATGCAGATGTTTAAGTCCATAGCAACATTTTGGAAGCAACAAGTATTTCAAGTAAGTGAATATGAGGATCATTTTTCAGACTGCACTTTTTTTCTTTCGAGTCTGATTACTTTGCACTTCAAATCTGACCAATTAGCAGGTAACTGAGTTTCCTCCAAGCACATGTCTGACATGGGATCTTTGTAATTGGTTTATTTTTCATTCGAACCTAATGGTCTCAATTTGGCCATTCATCCACTTATGTTAACTAAATAGAGAAACAGTTTTGAGTTTCTCCTCCCATAACATTGTGGTAACAGTGTAGTATGGTTCGCCCAGATCTACATGGGGACAGAAATTGGCTCCAGACGTGATACAACTCCTACATCTGGGTCCTCAAAGACTGAGGTCTGACTTTGTAGATCGCAAACTTTAAATTATCCTATAAATGTATATACAGACTAATTTCTAGTTCTGCTGTTGTTGGAGAGGGGTCTTTGCATAACTGTGGGCGTGTGTGTTGGGGGCCATATGCTTCGACATGGGAGGCAAACTCAATTTGCTTGTAAACACGTGAATGAGATTAAATGTGTTGGGGTTTGGACGGTGTGTGTGTGTGTGTGTGTGTGTAGAAGAGAGTGGGCATGTGTTTTTTAGTTAGTTATTTAGGACAGCAGACTTAAATTTAGTCTGTGTGCAAGCAGTTAAGATTGGAGTGTTTTGATTGGATGTAGGGGAAGCTGTAAGTTCCCTTGTACTTTTATTACTTTTATCACAGATGGGCATTTTAGTAGTAAGGGGTTAGGACAAGATTATATTGTTTTTTTTTCAGGAACCATAATAATAAATGAGATTGTGAGGAAACAGCAAGATACAATTAGATTTAACATCACAGAAGACAGATTCTGAATGTACTTGCCATCTGTTTCTTTCTCTCTGTCACATTCACACACGCGTATTGCTAGTATCTGTTTATCCCAAGGATGGGAAAGAGAAGAGGATTACTTATGTTTGTTTTCTAAGGAGTTGAGAGCAAATTAGGATATAAGGAAGGG
Organism: Scomber scombrus; assembly: GCF_963691925.1. Taxonomy (NCBI): domain Eukaryota; kingdom Metazoa; phylum Chordata; class Actinopteri; order Scombriformes; family Scombridae; genus Scomber; species Scomber scombrus. Next base: position 9,827,036 of record NC_084989.1, read on the forward strand.
TGGGGCTGTGAACAAATCAGGCAGACACACTTTTAAAGGTGGCACATGGCGAGGTTATTAAGGGTAGGAAATTAGATTTTTACAAGCGCTGACTGCTGGTAAAGTGTGTGTGTGTGTGTATGTGTGTGTGTGCATGCCTGTGTGTTAGCTGTTATGCTAAATACTGAGAGTTGCTGTGATTCATTAGGCAGACGCTGTTACAAGACTTGTTCTCACACAGATTGTCAGAGCATGCAAAAATATTTTGAAGACCTATTACTCATGTCTGGCAATGAAAAACATGTATTATTAGATCACACTAGTCACCTTGGTGTGTGAGTGTGTGTGTGTGTGTGTGTATGTGTGTAGGTGTGTGTGCTTGTGTAGGTGTGTGTGTGTGTGTGTGTGTGTTTCTTTCTTCTTTTCCTCACCAAGATATCTTTTGATCTCTCTGTCATGATGCCACTTCCTCACAGTTTGCGCCCAAACCTGAAAGATAGTGTTTACACCAGTACGTATGTGAGAAGTTCACAGGGCAGCTGTGTAGACTAAACATTTCTTGCGATGCTTTCGTGTGTGTGTGTGTGGGTGTGTGTGTGTATGTGTGTGGTGTTAGCTCCACTTCACCATGGCACTCCGGTCTCCCTCTGTGCTGAGAAATTACAGCTTTGAAGACAGAAATCTGCTCTCTAGGTACTAATGCAACGTCTAGACAGATATGACCTTTTCTAGCAGACCTACAACTTCTAAATAGTCTAATAACTGTTCAGCGGGGATGTTTGTGAATCCGGACAAAAGGTTGAGAGCGTGGGGGGGGGGGGGGGGGGGGGGGATGAGAGTTAGAGAAGGGAAAAGAAAGTAAACGGGATTTGATATTTTTCCATTCTGTCTTTTTCCATTCGCCCTCTCGCTATCCCCCTATTGCCTCAGTGGCTGCGTCTGACTTCAGGTCCAAGGAATCTGATGGGACTGTAATGGAGTTATTAAGGAGGTGCTTTTTTAGACTTTTACACACATGCTAACATTGTGGGGGTTTACTGTAATGCTTATCTGAGCCCTCTACCCTCAGGGATGGAGGACAAAAGAGAGAGCGAGAAAATGTGTTCTGTGCTGGAAAACATACTGGAGAAAGATAAACGAAACGAGAACTCTTTATTTTCTGCCCTCTTTTATCTAATCACTGTTTTATTTTCATTTCTTTTTTTCTGTCTTTTGACTTTTGTTATTTTCATTCTTCTTGCATGAGACCTCCTATGCGTGTGTGTGTCAGCAGCACTGCCGTCTCCCTCCCATCCCTTCTGAGGTATTTGGACAGCTGTGGCTGGCTGTGTGTATTACAGAGGTTGTGACCCTGACATCTTGTTTAATACCTGGCCCTTTCGGTCTAATTGATGGCCAGAGCAAACACTGTGGTCTGGAATGGGTGGCTGTGCAAGTGTGTGTCTAGCTGTGAAGAAATACTCCAGGCTCATTCAAATTTGAAGCTGTGCCACCTCTTCGTATATAGTGTGTGATGAATTTTGTAGTTTGTTTTGTGTTCTGCAAGATTCTGTTTGTGTTTTATTTGTGCCACACTATCCCAAATGCTAAGAAATAAAATACATGCTTACAATGACTTTTTCAATATTTAACTCTCTACACTCAATTCTGTCTCTGTAAATATGAGTTGTATTTTTAATTTTACCTTGTGTGTTAATTTGTTTTCTCTCCAGGTTACTCATTGTGTCTGGGTAAGAGCTATTTCTTCCGGTTCAACCATCCCGAGGAGGCAAGCAGAATGAAAAGCATGCTTCCACAAAAGAGCCCTGTGTCAGCTTTAGCCTACAATACAGGTAAACACACACACACACACACACACACACACACACACACACACACACACACACACACACACACACACACACACACACACACACACACACACACACACACACACACACGCACAGTCAACATTATACTTGACTGGCAAACCCTTTCACTGACCCCTGAACTGCACTTGATCCCTCTGCCTTTGTTCTGCCCTGTCACTTTCTCTTCTTTCACCCCCTTCCCTTTCTCAACCACTTTTCTTTTACCTATTCTCCAGTTTTAGACGTTAGTCACCTACTGTTGTTAATGCAACATCTGTATCCACAATATCCAAACTCATTGTCTCTGTCCCCTGACAGGCATGTCAGGGTACAGTTACAGGTAGAGACGACCTAGAAAGGTGTGTGAGATTGGGATGGTAATGTTGAATGTGTGTGTTAAAAATACTGAATGATAGGGTGGGGGCAGATATTTCTCTCAGCCCTCTCATATATCTTTTTTAAACACACACCTTCACTGTCACACATATGCAGAAACTTAAATTCAAAGCATATTGGAATGTTTTTGTCATCTGGTGCCCCTCCATTTCCATGGTGATACAGCTGGACTCTACTGTCTCTTCAGTGATTGATCGGGCTGTGAGCAAGGGGTGTGTGTGTGCACCTTAATCAGTGGAATCCTTGCTCTTTAAACTCCTTGACACAAGGAATGCTCTCTCCCCTGCTTCTCTGATGCTTTTTTAAAAATGACTTACAACTAACTCTCACACACACACACACGCATTCCCAGTAAAACTGTTATTATAGACAGCCAAAAGCTTTACCTTTCATCCTCCAGATTGCCAAGACTCACACTCTGACACGTGCTCAGAAAGGGAGGACTCCCACACCAAGCAAAGAGTGGCTTGGCATAGAAGAGAATAGTCACGATAGAAAAGAGTTGATGCACGCCAGACCTCCAGTATAAATCTGCCCATGTATGGACACAAACACCCCACTTGTGTGTGTGCGTGTGTGTGTTTCTAGATCTTATGATGTCTTTCATTTTCTGCCCCATTTCTCTCCACCATGTAAGGTTTGACATTTTCTCACACGGGCTTATATCCAGCCATGACGTTACCTAGCTTCTGTTGTAATAAAACCAAACTAAGCAATGGTAGTTGGATAGTCTTATTTCTGCTTAAATTCTTAAACACAAATGTACACATGGGATATACACATGTGTGTTTTTCGCTGGTGGAGCCACTGTTGTCAGTTGTAGGAAAGCTTTTTGTGGGTGTGTGTGGCAGTTAAACACTGGGTGGTCTAGAACATTGTAATAGTTCCTTTTCCACATAAAGCCACAGATGAAAAAAATGGGCAGGTTTCTCACTTTGCTTTCTATTACCTACATTTTTGATGACAGGATAATAATAATGGAGGCTTTCCTGTAACTCGCTTTTAGAATAGTGGAAATATACCTCTGCTGAGCTTGACCAAATAAGAAATAGTTTTTGGTAAAAGTGAAATTTAGCAGGAGGAAGGAAGTAAGAAAAAAAGGGCTTAGTTGAGGTTTGGAAAAAGACCCCTTCACTGCTGACACAATTTAAATAAGAGGTTTTAGGAAGGGCGGGGGGCCTCTTGAGGGTATTCCAGAATATTTTGTGGTCTCTCTTATTTCCCCAAATCCTATCCTAAGGAACCGAGTCAGAGTTAGAGTTAAACGGTTTGTCTTGTGCAGGTGTGTATGTGCATGCAGTGTGTGTATGCATGTGTGTATTCTGGGTGATTTGCTGCAAGTTGTGGGTAGTTTGGGGTGGGTTTGTTCTGCCTAGGACCCCATCTATGAATAGCTTCAGCTTCAGGTACACACACAAACTTTCTACCTCTCTTTCTCTCTTTCTGTCACTATCTATGACTCCCCCCCCCCCACCGGCCCTATTTTCCTTCTTCTCTGTAATGTTTTCCTGTTACTAATCATATCTCAACTTTCCATTAAATGAATAGGAAAACACTTGGATGAGACAGTGTGTGTTTACATATCTATATTGCATCTGTTCCCCTTCACTCTTCCTCCTCTTTACCTATATATTTCTCTTGTCCCCCAATGTTCACTTGCATTTTTGTATCTACGTCTTTCTGGTACTAAATCCATTTTTTGTCTCTCTCACTTCTAGACTACCTGAAGTTTAGCAGTGACTATAGCCATGCTGTGGTTGGTGGGACCAGCAGTGCGAGGGGCATGCGTTCAGCCTCCGAACTCCGGGATTTGATGGACACCCTGCAGCGTAAGAAGATTGCCCTGGAGAACAGCCTGAGAGCCAACGGGAATGCTAACCCCTCCTACTTCAGCATGACACAGGTCAGCCATCATTTAGCTCCACTACAGAGTTTATTATTCTGCTTTCTGCAAAATGCTGTAACAGGGCCCGTAGATTCCTTGTGGTTTGCATGGTTGTTTGTCTTGGGCTAAACAGAGTTAATGAGGGTTTACTCATTACCTACAAGTCAAGACATTGCTCACTAGGGCTTACCCATCATCCCAAGTTCTAATGCATTCTTCAAGTGATAACACAAGATTTACTTTCTATTACGAAGCTTGACCCGGCTAACAATCCTGGTTATTATCTAAAGCCTCACTATCATGTTTTCTGTATTTTTCTGTCTCTTCATTTACCTCTGCAATAGAAAAACAATTGTATATGCATTAGATATTACAATAAGAAAGCATATTTAAGCACTTCCAAAGGTTAATAATTTTTTCTCCTTTCTTTTCCTCAGTCTCCCCCCAGTACACCTATTGCATCACCTGGCACATCCTCATCAGCCTATCAAGAACAGGCAAGACGTTTCTATGGCACAGATCGTCCCCCCATGTCAATGAAATCCAATCCCCCTCTTTCCTCTTCCCGACGATCGGACCCTTCCTCTTCTATGGGCTCCCGCACGTCCATTGGTCGCAATCAGGACAACTTCGGCATCAGTGATAGCCGACGGCTGCACAACCCGGGCTCCACTCCTTTACTGTCCACATGGAATGGCGGAGGCTCCTCCACATCTGTTGCTGGTAGTGATAGCTTTCTCCTCTCTCTTCCTCCCCCATCCTCTTCATCCCGCACTCCATCAGCAGGAGGCGCAACTAGTATGCCTTCAAGCCCCCGTCTTGGACGCCGTAGCTTTGGCAATCCAGAGCCATCACCAAGCAGTCGAACCAGGAAATACTCGGCAGGCTCACTGAGTGGGATGATGTCAGGAGGACATAGCCGGTCACTGCCACGCCTCTGCCCCTCCCCATCTCCTCGTGACAACAACAATGGACTGTTGACCTTGTCAACGTTGCCACCGCGTCGGTCAGACATTTCTGGGTCTTACAAACATAGCAAAGACCATTATAACAACAACAGCCTAAATGCCAGCCCTGACATCAACCACAACTCCAGTAACTCTAGCCAGCAGTCCTCCAACAGGAATCAAATCCAGGCCACATCTCAGGGAGAAGGTGTTGTGTCTATCTCCCTCTCCTCTCCTAAGATAATGTCCTCCACCACCAACCCTATCTCCTCCACAACTGCCCCACCTGATGTGACTATCCCATCCAGGGCGGGGGGCTCCACTTCCCCTCGTGTGGCCAAAAAACTCAGCTTGACTTCCACAAGTTCAGTGGGCTCTATCAGCTCCACAAATTCCAGCCCTCCAGAACTGGAGAGGCTGGCCAGCCGTGGTTTCTCCACAGGAATGGAGCTGTCTTTTGGGGAGAGGGAGAGGCGTGAGGTAGGCCTTGAACTCACTGGTTCCTCAGGGCTTGGACTTGGAGAAAGGAGGTCTTCATTTGGGAAGGCAGGACTAGAATCTGGGATAGGCCTTGGGGAGAGAAGGCAGTCATTTGGAAAAGCTGGAGTGACCCCACCAGGGGGTTTCAGGGAAAGAAGGGGGAGTATCAGCTCGCTGAGTGGGAAGGAGGAACTGACTGACTACCACCATCGCCAAAAAGAGGAGAGACTCCGTGAGCAGGAGGTGGAGAGACTGGTGAGTTTGAGTTTGTTTGTTTATATGATCTCCCTGGTGTTGGCCAATGAATTCTTTGGAATCACAGCATTCAAATCAAATGTGTGGATAAAACTGATGCAGTTGAAGACATACACAATTGCACACAAGAAATGGAATGTGTAGGAATGCTTTTTCAAACTTGCCTCTTCCTTGTCCTTTGAAAGATACTCTCCCAGGGAGCTTAACACACACACACACACACACACACACACACACACACACACACACACACACACACACACACACACACACACACACACACACACACACACTGAGTGAGGTTCACCACCAGACAGATGCCTCTGGCCCTTAGCCCATGCTAACAGTACTATTCTTAACCCTGTGCTTGGATGTGTGCGTGCGTGCGTGCGTGCGCGTGTGTTGCATGTTTATGTCAGTCATCTGGAGGTCCGCCTGCCCAGTGTGGTTCAGACCACTGAAGAGCCAGAGAACACATCAGTCTGATGTGGGCTGGAGAAACCAAGAAGATTAGAGAGCAGAGTTATAGTGTAGCAGGTGGATAAACACACAGATGCTCAACGTATAATGACAAGTGAATTCAAAATCCCACTATGCTTCTCTCCTTAAATGGTACCTCTCTTTCACATAGCCATATTATGCTAAGTGAACTGTCCCTTTAACTGTGAGAAATAGTTTTGTGGATGCCACACAAACCAAACTGTGTTTCACAGGCTTCACAGTGGCTTTAAGCTGGTCTACAAGTCATTTTGAGTTATAGTTTTGAGGAAAATTAAATATTGTGGCGCTGCATTTCCCGCTCTGATTAGAGAGCCAATTTGCTCTAACCCAATATCAAGATGAAACATTTATTTAGATGTGTTGCATTTGATGTGGATTTTGATTTAAAACTAAGTCTTATTTTAATTTGACCCTAATGTAAAAGATAGGAGCCTCCTTTAAGGACATTAAATGATGCATTCACATTGGCCTAATCAGAGATTTATATCATTAACTGCTGCATTGTCACTCTTTTAAATATAATCATTTTGAATAGCAGGTTCTTAATATTAAATAATAACAATAGGTAACTGGTCTCAGACTTTTGGACCAAAAGTCTGAGACCAGTTTTTTTTTGGTTAGGCAATGATCTTTGTAAACAAGCCACCACCATCATCTGAGCATTGAAGGCTCAAACTCTGGGAAAAGCTTCTGTTGATTGCCTTAACTTACTCTGCCCTCTGGTGGTAGCTGAGGGAACATGCGCTCTATCCATGCAAATATTATTATTAGGTATGTTTGCATACTCCTCTATTTGAGGATGTTACCAACAACAATAAAAATGAAGAGAAACAGAAAAATCAACTCTATTGCTAGATCAACTCTTGCAAAACAAATTGTGAGGCATAAATACTTCTGTTAGGGTTTGGTTAAATTTGTATAATCCATCAACTGGCATTAAGCAAAGAAACTAAATTTAAGAAGCACTTTTCTCTGTAATGAAATGCGGCTAGGTGGTGTAAAGACAGACAGACTGATTTGGTATTGATACTAATAATAGCAGCGAAGAGTGACAATGAGGTGTAAAACAAGGCAGAGAGGGAAAAAGAAAGATTAAGAGGTAGAGTGAGATAAATGTGTACTGTGACTCAAGGGAAGGTTTCTCCATTACCATTGGAAAATACTTTATCCTTTTTTTATCACACCTGAAAAGCTCAGAGAGCTCAGCGAGTGGAATCATTTTATTGCAGTGCTCCTCTTTTAGTCCACTATGCAACCGGCAACCAAAGCACCAGCTCATATTTCCACAACATGTTTCCTCTCTTTTTCTTACCTCACACTCTCTCCCACTGTTTTCCTCCTGTCTTCAGCTTTGTCTCTGTCTTTTTGTTCTGTACTAGTCACTGCCATCCTGTCTCTCTCTCCTTCATCACATTCTTTTCTTCTGTCTTTCTTTAGTTGACAGCTGATTACTTTAAGAGCTCTACAGAGACTGTGTCTATTAGAATAGAACAAGGTGACAAACTGTCACAGGCTTGTTTTGCTGAAGCTCCTGGTTCACATTACATACTATAGATGGTTTATGTGTGTTTGTCGTTTCCTTTGTTAGTATGGTGAGCATTAAACATTTATATCGATTTGAGTTAACTACATTTTGCACACATTTTAAAGTAAGTTATATATGTATAATCTATCTAATAATGTTTCTCCTTAATATAATACCTCTTCAAAGATTTTTATAGTGCTAACTTCACCTGGATCAGATTCCTTCCTAGAGCATGATTCCCTGGAAAGTCTCTTGTTTCCTTAGAGGCAGTACACACAGTCACATTCCTGTGTTTAGAGTCACGGCTGGTTCTCGTGCACACTTCCGATTGTAGTTGACAGCTGTCCACTTTCTCATTAGCTCACTCTCACACACACACAAACATACACACACCTCTGTCCCACATTCCTTTTCTTTTAACATCCGTCTTTCCCTTTCTAATATTACTTGTGGCTTATGCTCTCCCTCTCCCAGCCCCTCATGTTGCTAAACCTACAGGGGGGTATTTTGACTCATTGCAGCCCCTGTAGCTTACACCCTGTATATGTGTGTTTGGAGCACAGAGAACTGTGGCAAGGATAGCTCATGCTCCAGGGATTCTCAGCAAGGGGAAATATACTCTCTGGAGTATGCAAATGATATACTAGACTAGATGGTATCGAGTGTGTTACCGACTAAACAACGACTTTTTTAACTAGAGGGACTGATTTCTGCAATGCTTCCACAGGTAATCAAAACATTGAAAACTTGATTTTTGATGGAAATGATGCTATTTTGCTCAGTTGTTGTGACTTGTCTTTTCTAATATGAAAAATGAATACAAAAGTTCATCTTTGTATTTTTTCGACCGGTTTAAAAATATGTTTGAAGAAATAAGAGGTCTTTAGCTGGGTGTTATAACTATGTCTGCTTTATTTAAGAACATAAGGTTACAGTTGCTCATACTGTAATGCTCAGGAAACTATTATTACATAACAATACCTACTATTGGCCATATTTCATGCAAGAAATAAAATATTGATGTTTAGGCTTGGTCACCTTTTATTTTCAAAAGTTTTAATCAAAATGTAATTTGTCATGCAACCACGTGGAGTGACAGGAGCTCAATATGCAACCAACAACCATTTATGCATCTCTTTTAGCTATCACAGTTTCTGCACTTTTAAAAAGAAAATGATCTATTTCAGCGTCTCTAATCTTTTCAATAATCCTCTTTTCTCGAATCACCTGGTAACTGAAGAAGTACCCCCTGGGTACATGTACCCCTTGTTGGGAATCACTGTTGTAACACATGCATGTGTGTGTTTCTGTATGTGTGTGTCTGTGCTCATTACAGGAACGACAGCGTCTAGAGACCATCTTGTCTTTGTGTACGGAGCTGGGCCGGACTGAGAGGGATGGAGGCGACATGACTACAAGTCCCACATCTGCTGTGGCGGACCTCCAAAAGATCAACCAGGAGCTTGAGAAACTCCAACTGAATGACGACGATGATGACACACCATCTGTCTTTTCTGACTCTTCAGTTCTTAATGGAATGACAGGAAATGGACACCTGACCTCACCTGGATCAGAGTATGGTTACTATGAAGACGATCTACAGGTACGACGGAGGCTCAGCAGCGGTACCCGAGACAACAGGGCAGAGTCACCTGCTGTCAGCCTGCGAAGCTTCGCCCCCTCACCTTCTCCACGTACACAGAGGACCAATGAGGTATAAGAAATAAGATGCTTATTGTGATGTCATTGTGCTGATACAGAATTAGTGCGCGCAGACAGTCCTTTGAATTCAATGACAATGTAAAATTGAGTTTAGAGTAGTCAGCTCATTACTTGCCTATTTCTCAGCAATAAACTTTTCAACCCTTTTCCTGATCTGTGCTCAACCTTGGTTAGATCCTGCTGCCCGCTGTTGATCAGGAATTTGAAATTTTAGTTTAATTTAATGTGATTGGCAAAATAATGAAAGAGAGCAAGAAAAATACCACACAATGCATGGGTAAATAAAAGGTAGTGAGCATGATAAGAGAAACTTAACTTTATGTATTAATGAGGTATGTGTCATTCTGTGATTTTGCAGTAGACTGGGGTTTCTGTCTCAGAGCTTATCTTAAGTGGGTAAAATATACATTCAACATAGTACACATCTCCTGTATGAAAGGAGTACAAGACAGCTAAAGTAGCACCTTTGGCTTTGCCAGCTTCTTGAAGATTAATAAGGCTTAATGTGGGAAGTGTTGATGCTCCCTCTTCTTTCTGGAAAACATGACAAGGATCACTCCTCTTAATACTTGGAAAGTATCGTCATATACATCTTTCATGCACACAGTTGGGGGGGATATTTACAGCCCATTTATTAGATTAGAGCAGGCTAAGTGTCACCGTTTAGAAGTGACAGCTGGTGTTAGTGTGTATGTGTGTGTGTTAGTGTATGCCCACATTTTTTGTTGTACAAAAACATACATTTTCATTCATTCAAAGAAGTGCTGTTTCAGCAAACCTATAAACCTGTAGTGAATAAAAACTTTATACATAAATTATGACAACATAAAAATCCCCCATATATTTTTTAGTTAATATTACAATATCTTAAGAACTGGTCAGTGAGTAACTTTGCTGTTGATTGTTGTCACTAGGCATTTGACGATGCAATTCGTCGCCACAGACAGGATGTGAGGCCTTCAGAGGAGGAAGTGAGGCGTGTGGAAGAGGACAGGATTCAGGTGCTAAACAACATGGAGGAGCTGGAGCAAAAGATTAAAGAGCTGGACAACCAAGTGGAGGAATCTGCCCGAGAGGTAGAGACAGGACTGAGGGAGAGGGAGGGAGGGAGGATGTGAAGTGAAAGATGTACTTTTTGTTAAGAAGTGAATAATTCCATGTCTTTAAAGTGAATGACATATCTTGTAAGTAAAAAATCGGATTGTGGTTGTATGTACATTGTGTTGTTCTGGTAAAAGGGAGAAAGTATAAACACCAGGGATGACAATGGATATATGTCCAGGATTCTGTCATGCTATCCCTGTCAAAGTCTGATATGTTGTCAATGAACCAAACCAAACTCAAAAGAGAGCTCTAAATCAGTTCAAGTACAAAAAACAAATAAACCTATGGCTCAGATTCACCAAAAGAGGCTAACTTACTGGTGTGTAATCTATCCAAGGTGGAGGTTGAGCGAGCTCTGGTGGATGCTGAGCAGGAGTCGGAGGTAGCTGCTCTCCAACAGGAAAAAGAAGCTCTGGAAGCACTTCACAGCAAGATAGCTGACCTAGAGACCAAGTCCAAGCAGGAAAAAGAAAAGGTATTTAATAATCTTTGCTTAATGTTAAAACTCTTGTGTAATGTGTGAGAGATACACTTCTCAGAGATGAATAATGGCCAACACACACACCTAGACCCAACAGGAGAAATGTAAAGGTACTGTAGAAGGAGTTCACACACTGTCGGATCAGTACTCAAAGATGATTGGACACTTGAGATGTGGTTCGTCTACACACTTAAGCATTTGATGGTGCATCCTCTGCAAATTCTTTGAATGTCTTCCTTGAGAGGCTAGTAAGTGATATTAGTAATCAGGCGGGGAGAGGAGAAACATACTGTAGCCAATGTCACAAGTGTTACAGGTGTGTATTCTCAAATCCTCCAAACAATATTATCTTCAAACATGTACACTAAACATGAAGCGTATGATATGAAACACATTAATTTCCCTTCCCAAGGTGTAAGTGTGCGATTGAAAATACATATGCTTCAGAGACTCTCATACATTCAGAGGTCATGTGACTAACTGGTAGGTGTTAATCCTTTTCATGCTGTCTCTGGTCCAAATATATATCTGCTAATACTGCCCAGGGTATAGCGGTCACCAAGCGATCCTATCCTAACACACACACACACACATACACACTGCTGCAGACGTGGTTGAGCTTGTATATGTGTGTCTACATTTATACAAATATATGGTATCACTGACAGAGTGGGAGGTATAAGTGGATAAATGGGTGGAATTTGTTGTGTGTCTGTACACATGTTTTAGTTTGGCATTAGGATCCTTCTCTGTAGGACTGATTCCAGGACTGATTCTGAAATTTCCATGGACTCACAGCCAGAGAGTGTTCATAATAAACTCCCATCATGATACTGAGTTGGACAAAGGGAGACAGAAGGATTAGACAGATGACTGTTGTTCTGTTGAAGAGTAGGTGAAGCTGAGTGCTTGTACAGATTTTGGGCGTCTGTGTATGTTGTAAAGAGAGGATCAACGATACGTTAGTTAACCCTCTACTGAACCATTCCATATCTCCCTCCTCTCCCTCATTCCACAAGTCTTTCCATTGCCCTCTTCAAACAAATAAAAAAGTTGGCAGGAGACTCATAATGCTTTTCATACCAACCTACCTGCCTTTCTTTTTTTTCCCAATTCAACCCCAGTTTTTTGTCCCTTGGTAGATTTTACTCATACAGCTTCTATCCTTCTTCCCCTTCATCTACGCTAATCTTGCTGACCTGATCACCGTAGTAACTAACTGTGGCTCCCCAGTCCCACTAACGCTGCCATCCTCTCTTTGTCCTGCGTGCGTGTCCATGCGTGTATGTGTGTGCGCGTGTGTGCCTCTGTGTTTCAATGTACATGTGTACAATGTGTACATGTATGTATGGGCATGTATGTGTACATACGTGTGCGTGTGTATGTGTCAGGCGTGTGAGTTGCTGCAAGCAGAAAGGGGCAGAGTAGAGAGGTTGGCTCAGATTGTGTGTGAGCAGCGCTCCCAGCTGGACAGCTGCCCTGAGGCCACCAAGGAGCCCCTGCAGGAGCAGCTAGCCAGGGTCAGTACACACACAAACACTTACACCTCACACACACATGCACAGAAAGATACTGTATGTACTTGCATGTGTAATCCCATTCATCCATACAGAGGTAAGGCAAGCATATAAGCAAGAATACTCAGCGTATGTGTGAAATGCAACAGCTGTGCATGCATGCACTCATAGAAGAAAGCCAGAACAAACAGCATAAGCATATTGACAGTCAGGACCTGCAGTACATGTGGACAGGTGTTCACATGAACAGACTTGTATAGAATGGCACACGTGATGTTTGCATACTTGAACTTGCATGTGAATATTTTCTTTCCTGAGCTATGTTGCTCTCTGCCCCACAGCCACCTTTGATCTTTACCTGGTTCATGTTCTCTCTTGTCATTGTCTAACTCTTTAGGTTTCCATGTCTACACATCACATCTCTGTATTCTATCAGAAGGGTTGAGACTGTAAGAGTGCAAAGTATCTCAAGAGTTAGGGTTGAAGATCTATTTGACTCTTATAGAAATACACCAACATTGTGTTTTGCACATGACAACACATTGTATAAAAATATTTCTTGGATAGACAGCATTTTTATATGATCAGTGTTTTTTGGGGAATGCGTATGCAACATGCTGCATGTTTGATCAGACACTGGTTATGCTTTGGTGTAGTATTCTGCATGAGTGTTGTGTTGACAAAACATCAGGGATTGTGGGTCTGGTTTGCTTTGTGTGTCTCAGTGTCTTGTGGTATGATGAAGTGATATGTACCTGCTTGCTGTTTGTCTCAATTTCATGTCAGAATTTTTACAATAAATATAAAATATGGCAAAAATAATTCTCATCACTAAAACCTTTAGGATGGCAATTTTTTAAATAGGATAAAGAGGATCAGGTCGTTTATGAACACTTGCATGAACACTTGATGTTTTCATTCTCATATGTATGTACTGTAAAAGTGTGTGTCTGTATATGTATACCGTATACATCCCTTTCTTAGTCTTGCCTGTTTATGTGCGTATTATTGTGGTATTGTTTGTTTACCAGGACTGTGAAGTACTCGAGGCAGAGACAAAGCGGTTTGAGGACTTGGAGTTCCAGCAGCTGGAGAGAGAGAGCCGGCAGGATGAAGAGAAGGAGACCCATACACAGCAGCTTCTTCGGGAGATTGCTGACTACCAGCGGAGCACTGTCACTCGCAAGGTAACAGCTGCATATGTTTGAGTCCAACTTGTGCCAAAAAACCATGTACCGTACACTATTGCATTTTTTTTTCTGTAAAAATCTGTATTTGCTAAGTGGCATTAATTCTTGATGAAACAAATCTTACTATATCTTTTGTTTTGGTTGAATCACTGTTGAAGTCGTTTAAAAGTATCCAACACATTTTGTTTTCAAGCACTGGCACAAGTGTTTGTATCATTCTCTAGCCATTATAGCTAGAGGAGCCTCTCAATATGCACATGTTGCATCTTTCTTTAGGAGCGACTGTTGACTCTGAAGAAGCAGGCAGCACAGATCACCCAGCAGGCTCATCGAGAGAAGGATAGCTTCTTGAAGGAGAGGGGCACCCTCGAAGCAATGATGCAAAGGGTAAAAGGATGTCCATGTTTGCATGTGTATCCATGTCACCATCCGTGAACTTGTGTATGAATGACAAAACCCCCCCAGCAAGAATAGAATTTTGTTTGGTTTGCTTTTTAAAAAAATGTCCTTTGTTTCCATTTCTGTCCTATTTAAGGAGAAAGAACAACTTGCCACACTGGAAAGAAAATATGCCGATCTCACTGGTGGCCGGGGCTTCACTCTAAGAGAGGTAGGTTTGATCAACTGCTGTTGAACACAAAAATGAGAACCATGCTCCTCTTTTAGCATCCTTCTAACTTGTGATGGGGTTTCCTTCTCTGCTTAGGATTCAGCCTCTCTGGCTGATGTGTGTCAGTCTTTTAGCAGTGGTTGCCGAGACACCATGTCTACCACAATTTCTCCTCCTCCAATCAACTTCTGCGCCCTTTCTTCCATCCTTTCCTCTGTTTTTCTCAAAAATGCTGAGGTACTCTGTCTTGTTTACTTATCTATTCATTTCTGTTCTCCTATTCGTCCAGATAGTTTGTTTAAATCCATATCCAGTGTTCTTCTTTTCCTTCTGGTTGCTTCTTTTCCCCTTTCTTTTGTTTCCTATTTTAACTACCAGTCACTGCAATGCAGGAAAGGAAGACGTTTCAGGGATTTGAACAGAGCCTTAATCCATTAATTATATGCACAGCGTATACTAATATAAATTAATACTGATATGATTAAGTATGAATGTCTGTTATCCTGTGTACTCCACTAATTTATTGTTAACAATACGTTGTCCAAGTGACTCGTTTCTTGTTCCTAAGACTGTTTTTTTGTTCTGTTTGTGCTTTGGAAATGCCAACAAATTCAGCATCATTTTACATTCTAAAACAACTAATTCTCATGTTTGTCTCACCAAAATAACATCTTAATATGGCTGACTCACCTCATGTTATGCCTCACCCTTTCTTTCTCCCCCATTTTGTCCACATCATACCTTCCAGGGCTATGTCACAGTCAGTGAAATCAATGAGCTTTACTCACAGCTTGGGGGAGACCCTAAACCCGCCAATGTCTCTACTGAATCCGATGCAAACCCCTCCAGGGACGACGACACCTGCAAACCAGCAGAGGATGAGGTGTGTGTAGTGGTGTGAACAGCTTCTGGCAGATCAGGCAGATCATGCAAAATGTGTTTGCTTGAGAATGCAGTCATTTCCCCCAGTTTCCCTCCTTCTTTTGCACTTTTCCAGTATTTCTGACAATTTTCATTTCTTCTTTTCAAAGCTCTGTCATTCTTCCTCACTTGCCGACTGTCACTACTCTTCCTCCACTTCTTCTTCATCCCATCTTAATTCCTGCCCCCTTCCCAAAACACCCTCTGTGCATTGGCCAGAGAACATGGTGACATATCGAGACCCTTCCCCCCTCCCTGACTCTCCCCCACCCCCCCTTCCTGTCAAAAAACACCATCACCGACACAGGCAGGTAACGTGTGTGTGTGTGTGTGTGTGTGTGTGTGTGTGTGTGTGTGTGTGTGTGTGTGTGTGTGTTTCCTTTGATTGGCTTGTCCACTGTTGATGATAACAAAAAGAAAAAGGTAATTGTCCATTTGATTTGTCATAGTGCATCATTAAAATGTGATTTTCAACAATTGTTTCTATGGTTTTCAGCAACACCAAAAATGCACACTCTTTGATAGTACCACTAGATGGCATCAAAGTGTGAAATTTTAAATTCTACACATCAGGACTTTAAGCATTACATTTTCCTTAAAGATGTGGGACAGTCTTATATGATTAAAAATGAAAATGTATCATTTTGATTTTAAACCTAAATCATGAATACTCAGTATTCAATTAACAGCGTACATCCTTTCCCTGTCTTGTGTGTCTTGTGTGTTTGATCAGCATTTCCGTTTGCTGGAGGAGAGGAGGAGGTCTGAGAAAGAAGGTGGATGCCATCTAAGTGACACTTTACCCAGGAAGAAAACCACACCCACCATGACCCCCCAGTTCACATGTGCAACACTTGGACGCAGCTTCCCTTCCAAGGTATACACACATATAAAGATGGTCATGTAAACATGTATATCATGAAACACACAATGCAAATCATGTGATGCCTATGTATTGGTTTACCTGTACCCTTTTCATCTCTGGCATTCAATTGTATTTTTATATACATATATACATACATATACACAATTGAATGCCAAACATGACGTATGTTGTACAAGTTTCAACATGGAATATTTTGAATATCAGAGTGTGGTAATAGAAATTTGACACTGTGGGATTTTTTTGGTAATTCACAGTCTCATCAGCCCTTGGTACAGAGCACAAGTTGTGGCAGCATTCTTCCCAGAATTTTCTCCTTATCCAGCAAGGAAACAGAAACTCGACGTCTGTATAAAGGTAAGAATTCATACACCCATCAGCTTACACATCCACAAACGTAGTTGCTTAGACATTGTAAATACAGATAAAGAGAGTGTGTGTAGGTGCACATGAATACACATGAAGAATATAACTTTGCTCACAAAGACTCTTTATCTGTCGTTTCTCTCTTATTTTTTGCCTCCTTCACATGTAACATGCAAATACACCTAGTATGGTAACATCAACTCTTGTTACAAGGTATTCTGTGTGTTTGTGTGCACTTTATTGTGTTTTGTTTGATTACACAATTTATTTTTTGTTATCAGTCAGTGGAGATAGTGTAAGAATGTAAGTGGAGGAGAGCAGCTCTATCAAATAAAGTGTGTGACTCTTCACTTTAGTCTTATAAACTGAAAACATTTAATTTATGGACTGGATTGAATGTTAACAACTGTTAAATCAGTTAATGAAAATGTTTCATGTGACTTCACAATGTAAAAAAACTTAAAAGTAGATCTCTTTTACATCTACTTCCTACCACAAACATGCAACAGCCATTTCCCATCATTAGGAAAAATCTGCTGTTCACTCACCACAAAGTATAATCCTTTTGCCTTCTGTTTGGAATGTTTTCTGATACATGGTTTTGAACATACATTTAGCTGAATCAGCTATCTTTCATAGGTAACTGTTGCTTCACTGCCCTTCTACAAGACACATATAACATAAGTTTAAAAAAAATATATTTATTGTGTTGAAATGGTACAGCTGTTTTTTCCGGGCTGTGGCACATGAATCTGATCCCTCAGTCCCTTTGGTCCCTTGATCTGGCTCATCAGATGGGCGGGTCTGCTGCAAGGGCCAGATGGTATCAGGTTGTGTGTTTGTGTTTTCACGTATGTGTGTGCATTCTTCTTGTATCTACACCATAATTTTGTCATCATTGCTCCTTCTACTTCTGAGAATGTCTCATTTTCTTTTCCAAACATCTTTGAGCTGCCTAAACTACTTTTAGGACTATTGTACTGCCTGTATTCATTTCTAGCTCTTTTCCGAGACACGTGTTACACACAGTATTTTTGTGAGCTCTACTATTTGGACACATTTTTACTGGACGTAGTTACACCATAAAGGTGTGGAACATTTTTGACGGGACATATTAGAGAGTGTGTCACAGTGGCGGGACACTGTGATTTAAAATTGAAGCCAGCTGGGCTAGTTGTTGTCCCAGAGGGGGTGACACAGACAGGTACAGCAACCGTGTGCATGCATACATGAGAAGCGTCAGTAATGTTTGTATTCAAGTCACACTACTGAGGCTGATGTTCTTTTCTTATGTGTCTGTGTTCAGGTCAGTCTAGCTCCCGAGCGGCTTCCCAGACCAATGTCTACCTCGATGCCTTCGGGTACCGTGACAACCAGGCCTTTGACACAATGAGTGTGGATAGTACGGACTCCATTGAAACCAGCATCTCTGCATGCTCTCCTGACAATGTTTCCAGGTAAGCGTCTGTATTGTGTTTCATTTAATTAGCCTAAATATTTCTATGTCAACCACACGCTGATGTATATAACTCTTTGCAACATTCACATATTTTAAAACAGTGCTGAGAGAAAACTTACAGATCAAGAACTGAATGACAGAAAGGTTGAAAAGTTGAAATACAACAAAAGACAGACAGAAAATTCAATTCAAAAATGCCCCTTTGTGTTCATAATATGAAACAGGTTTCCCGCCTTTCATGGTCGCTCCTTGGAGAATAGATGTGTGGAAGTGAGAGTTAAGGGGGACTCTTGATTAGTCTTACAGAGGTCAAGTTACGGAAGACGGAAAACATGAAGTCTTGCACTAGTGTGTGTGTGTGCTCACAGTCAAACCCCCAAAGGTTCAGATGAACCGAGCGAACCAGTATGAGTGTGGAGGTACAATTGGGGGTACAGCCCCCCGTCTGGACTAAAACCATGTGTGCCTGCTTTCCTTCTCTCCTTTTTCATAGTGGTTGCATCTGTCTTTTGTCTCCCCTCCTCTTATTTCTCTGAATGGTATGGTCTTGTTTCAGCAGATAGATCTTTGCAGTCCTAAAACATTTGCAGATTGACCTCCCCACATTGTAAGTTTTCCTGGAACAAGCTGCCTTTGTGATCCTCAGTATGGCTCCAGTTGGACTGCGCTGTACTTGCTTAGGTTGGATTGGAAGGAATGTGTGGTGGAACCTGGAACAGTGCAAATGAGTAGTTTGATGATACATGTGAAGAATGTGATTTGTGTCTTCATGCTAGTGATGTGTCTCGTTTTTCTGGAGATCCAAGTACTGGAGTAAGATAAATAAGGTTTTCTGAATTACTCCATTTAGTAAATAGGTTTGAACTAGGCAGCTCTACAATGACTATGAGTGCGATTCCCTCTCATCGACTGAGGTAAGAGAATGGCAATGGGATGGAATGAAAAGGGGAAGGGAGGGAGTAGAGGATGGAGAATGAGTTGGAGATAGATTTCATAAATGTTAATGTGAGTAATAACAGATAAATAGGACTTTTGTGTGCTGCATAATGAGTTTGGAGAAGTCAAAATGCAAATAGTTGCAGTTTATGAACTTACTTACTGTACTTAATGTCCATTCATTCATTAATATGTCATATTAGAATATTTAGTTTCACAGCAAAACAATAATGTTTGATTAGACAAAATTGTATAACTTAACTCTAGTGTTTAAAAAAATACAGTTTTCAGTTATGTTCTAATTTTTCAGGAGATTACTAGACTGAAATATAGCATGTACACACGCAATGACACTGTATTATTCAAGTGCCTGTCACATTGGCTAGGTTGGAAGTGAAGGATGATTAACCAGCTGGCTACCTGCAAAAGTGTATAACAGTAATAGACTGTATTCATATCCAAAATTGACTAATGTGTGTATCAGTCAGTATTCAGTTGAAACTAAGGCAGAATATAGGGTGAGGGTTGCGGGATTGATTCCACACCTGGAAACTGTTGAAACTGTCGATACCATGACGCACTTTTCTACTAAAAATAAAGGAGAACAGGAAAGTATTTCCTTTTCTTCACTTGCTCTTGTTTTTTCTGCATCTCTTCATTTCCTCCCTCCTGTCTTTCTAATTTCAGTGACTTGGGGTGCCCTACTTCCCTCCCTCTCTATCCCTTCCTGATTTGTTTAGACTAAGTTTAATGTGTACCATTCGTCTTAACAATGTTATGACATCATCAAACATCAACACTGGGTATCCATTCCCTTTGGCTCCGGATAAGAGAGAATTTTGTATTTTGTGTGTGTGTGTATGAGTGACAGATGGAGAGAGAGGGGGAGTGGGAAATTGAGCAAGAAAATGAGAGAGAGAGAAAAATATTGTTTAACATGACAAAGCCTCACACAGTCAAACATACACACATATTCCGTCCTTGTGTTGTCAGTCAAGAATGTCATGTGTAGACCATCTGCAGTTTGTAAAATCTAGAGCTTAGCTTGGTCTGCCGCTCTAAACTGAAGACAGATAATGACAGCAGAGTCAGAAAGACCTAAGGGAGATGGTCAGATTTTTAGATTGCCTTGACATCCAGGCTTCCTTTCCTGACTGATTTCCTCTTTGATCCAGGACACACACACACACACACATACATAAACACTGATTAATCAGGAGTATTCTCATGAGAGTGTGGCCTTTGGGTTGGAATGCTAAACAAAAAGCTTTAAGCCATGACTGTGTACATGTGTTATATGTGTGTTGTGTCTCAAACATGGATTATGCTTAATTTGAAAGACAAACAATACACTCCATCACAGGCTCAGTGGATAATTTAGTACAAAGTTTAGTATTGTATATCCTCAGTCGACCCAGAGATTCTCAGAAAACACACCTGAAATAACAGATAGAAAAGACTGAATGGATTTAGTTCGTCACACTTGATGCTGGTGTAGCAGGTTTAATTAATTGACTTGGCAGCTAATCAGTTTCATTCAATTTTCCATGTATTTCAAGTTCACGTACGGACGTGCACATAGGTTGATTTTGTTTTTCTCACAGCATTATGCCAAATGGTTGATTGTAAATAACTTTTTCTCCCTTTTTTTCTTTGTTGTGTTTGTGTGGTTCAGTGCCAGTACTTCCAATGCGGCCAAGCTTGAAGAGATGGAGCGTCTACTTAGAGAAGCCCAAATGGAGAAGAGTCGGCTCCTTGAAAACAAGGTGACAACCAGAATCACAATCTTAACTTAAAGACAGAGTCATTACTCATAAATCTCTTGTGTCATTTTGATAAAACACACAATTTTTCACATACAGTAGTTTCTATGAATGTATGCGTTTTGTGAAGCATTGTAACAATTACTCTTCAGGAGCAAGAGATGGAAATACGAAAGCAGGCGCTGGAGGAAGAGAAGAAAAGAAGGGAGGATCTGGAGAAAAGGCTACAAGAGGAGACCAGCAGACGCCAGAAACTCATCGACCGTGAGGTGAAACTACGAGAGAAACAGAGGGCACAGGTGAGAGAGAGATGGGACAGGAACATGGATTTGTCTTCATCTCTAAAACGTTCATTCTTGATTGTAGTAGTGTCAGTGTTTCACAATATATGTATATGCTGTGGTACAACTTAGCTTCTTTTTTTTAACCTGTAGACCCATACAGGTCTTATATTTTCCTTTTTCTGTATGGTTTCAATCATATCCATGCAAACAGTTCTCGGTACATGCTCCATCAATCATCTTTTCTTTTCTTTCATGGATAATTAACATTTGGCAGCAGAAGAAAGAATCTCACTCCTGAATTTATGTTTACACATGACATACATCTGCATGATTCATTTGAGTCGTATAAACACAAAAGCAAAATAGAAATACATCATTGTGATTACTCTTTTTTTCTAGTCCCGGCCACTTACACGATACCTACCCGTGCGCAAGGATGACTTTGACCTACGGGCTCACATTGAGTCGGCAGGCCACAGCACAGACACATGCTTCCACTTGTCCATCTCTGAAAAGACCTGCAGAGGCTACCTGATCAAGATGGGAGGCAAGATCAAAACCTGGAAGAAGCGCTGGTTCGTCTTTGACCGCAACCGACGCACACTCTCGTATTATGCAGGTACGACAGAAGAGAAGCATACAGACACAAATGGAACCAGAGAAATACATACAAAACTGAGAATGTGTGTAATCAACTGATTGACACAATGGAGTTTTACATACATGTCTATTTGTTTATTATTTTGTACTTGCTATATTTTAAACATGCAGTTAAGATATTCATCAATTAATATAAATAAGACTGAACATGCCACAGTACATTTACATGGATTTATATGTACATTTTATTTATATGATGACCGTTTTTTTATTTGTGTAGACAAGCATGAAGCCAAGCTGAAAGGAGTGATCTACTTCCAAGCTATTGAAGAAGTGTATTACGACCATTTGAAGAATGCACATAAGGTATGTGGGGAAAAGTGATGCATTCCATTAACTCCCATCTTAAAGTATTATTCAGTATCCTATTTTAATATACACACCTGTATTCATCATTCAAAATCTTCCTTATTTTCTTCCCTGCATTCTTATTTTTCTCCCCCTCAGAGCCCAAACCCCTGCCTGACCTTCAGTGTGAAGACTCACGACAGGGTCTACTACATGGTTGCTCCCTCTCCTGAGGCCATGAGGATCTGGATGGATGTAATCGTCACAGGTGCTGAGGGATACACACAGTTTATGGTGTAGTGAAAGGGTGGTGGTTGCAGGATTTGCTAGCGTGCAGCGGCTGCCAGGATAAGACTCCGATCCTGTCTTTGTGGCTTTAAAGACTGAGTTATATTGTTTTGTTTTTTGTTTTTTAATCCTTGGATTTCTGTGTCTGGATGGATAAATATACATGGTGAAGGATTAAAACATGTTCAGTTGTGGAGAGACAGCAGCCTTGAATTACTCACTGTCATTCTTAAACATTTGACCTGCTTCATTTGCAAAATGGACAGGGTTTACAATCTTATGTGCAACATTTCATGTGAAATTGATGGCAGATACAATATAATAATTTTAGCATTTTTAGGAAATTTGGTCCCAGAATAGTCTTAAGTGAGCTGTGGTCTGCTGTTGTGCCTTGAGATGAGCTCAGGTGTATTTCTAGGTTTTGCTGAAGTGTACAGGACATAAATGTTTCATAGATGCTTACCTGACTTTACTCTAAGTACTTTAGTAGTTTATTACAAGTGCAACCTGTGACTCAACAGCTCCTTTTTAGCCATGCAATGCTTTTTACAATAGATTTTTTTTATCTGAGATACCATTGAAAGATAATGTAGAGTCAACCAGTTTGAGTTCTATATTGTGTTATTGTCAACATCATCATCTAGGAAAACATAGTGAAACAGTAGTTATGTTAAGAAGTCCCATACGAGCCTTAACGACTCTAGTGTGTAATTCATGAACTTGACATCAATTTCACCATATGTTTAATCAATTTAAGACCATTTTAAAGTGTGTTTTAGTCATTTTTAGAACTTTTTACATGTACATAAATAATGCGTATTGATTTATTAAAACATAGTTAAGCACATGTATTTTAATTTCCAACTTTATTTGAATCATGATTTAATTTCATGTTCCTCAGGTCTTAACAGAGTGCATGAATGTTCATGCATGCACTATGTGTTAATTTATACACATGTGCTCAGAAGTGCCTCTTTCGTGTGTGTATTGTATGTACACCGATTACAGTGTGAGCTTGTAATGTAGCTCCAAGGTGCTATTATTAAATATTGAATGACAGTAATATTTCAAGCCACACTGTCACATAAAAGATTTAAATTGGGGTGAAATATATACTCCACATGTTTATCATCATATTGCTTGAAAGTAGTGTCACCACAGGCTCAGAAAATAAAGCTCAACCAGCTGTTTGAACTAAAGTGTCAGGCCACTTGTTCTCATGTAAAAGGATGGGCGAAAGGAATAATGACTGTTACTGAGGCACACGATTGTGATATTTGTACATTTTGTTTCAAAGTTGTAGTTAATTATAAAATACAAATTTATAGTCCATTGTCAACTTCAGAATCCTCTTTGTGCCTTTTTTATTATCATAACTGTGTGACAGTATTTTGACATGCATATTATATATATTTGTAAGAGCTATATGTATCTCTATACTCACAGCCAATCTAATGTGGAAATATGTTCCTGTGTAGTTTTGTATGAAAGACCAGTAGTGTTAAATGGTCTTTTAAGATGTCAGGTTGGCACACTATGGTACATTTACACATTTAACAGGCATTTAGACATTAAAACAGACTGATTATTGTGCTGCTGATTATTATATTTTAGTCCAATAGCTTTCATTGCATTGCTATTATTACCACAAGTGTAGTGTTTTACTATTCCACATTGATCACTAAATTATATTATATTGAATATCATACTCCATAATACATAATAATATTTCAGCCCACTGATCTTGTCTCTTGGAATTGCTTTTTGTTTTGTTGTATTGACCAAAGTACATGTACATGTGTTTCAATGTATATGTGGTTTATTTGCTTTGATTTCTTTTTGCTGAATAAAATAAGATCAAAATGATGTGTTTCTACATGACATAGGGCTTAGTTGTTCCTGTATTTTGTTTTCTATTTTTTGTTTTTGAAAACTTAATTTTTATGTTGATCCTACTCTATTTATGCCATTACCAGTGCATGTACCTTGATTTTGTATTTCCATATGAATAATAAAAATGATATATTTTACTTTTTATTGGGTTTATGTTTCAATAAATCAGGTTCTGTATAATGTTGCCAAATAAACTACAATGCTGCTATGGCTTTGACATCCAGATTACCAACATCATCATACATTTTTAAATGCTATTTCTGAGAATGACATGAGAAATGTAAAAGAATGCCAAAGTAATTTTATTTAATCCAAAACTGCAAACATCAGGTGCTTCATTGTGAGGTGGTTGTTACATTTTAACTAGTGTGTGTAACTTTAACACTAGATGACAGTCAACATCCTTGAGTAACAGACATTGAAAATAACTTAAAACTATTACAAATAGTAACAACGTTAAGCGTGTCAAACACAATATTATGGAAAACTGAACAAAGAAAGAAAGTGTATTTTCCCCTTTATGAAAATGTTGTAGTAATATTGCACCACTGTGTGGCAGAAGTCGGTACTGTCAAGAGCCCCCTCACATGCCTAATATTACATCTACTGTACATAGTGTTAAATGTCGAATGTAATAATAGACTACTATAATAAGAATTACTGCTGGTCGAGCTCATATGTTTTGCGCATTGAACTATTTATTTTGGGAGGGAGTGATGGTTATATCCACATAAACTATTCTTTAAAGCCAACTTTACTATTTGCTATTTGTCTTAGGTGTTTTTCCACGACACAATTTAAACAACCGTATACTTATTATACATACAAAAATGAATACCCGCCATACCCTCCTGTAGCCTACTACTTAACAACCGCGACATCTCGCTGCTGCCTCTGTCATAATGGGAAGCCTCCTTACCACTGCTTTAGTCATGTATTCATGCGCTTACTTTTGGTTACTTTTACCACTTACTGCTTATACTTACTTATATGTATTTACACACGGTTCTTTACTTAAACTCACATTTCTTTTTGCTCTGCGATGTTAAATTGTATGTAAGTGACGCAGGGGGGTTTCTACCCGGAAGTTATTGTAAACAAACATTGTGATTGGTTATATTCTGACATGCGCAGTTGCATGTTTACCCAGATGGCTCTGCGATTGAAAATGTTGAGATTGACTTTATAAACATTTGCAAATCAAAGTGGATTCATGTTTGGGGGAATTTTGCTACGTATGTAATAACTGTGAATCCTGTACGTAATATTAAAAAGTAGCATAAATACAAACACCCTAACTTAGCATTGTTTGTTGACAGTGATATCTATAAAGCGTGTGGTTTTGCATGTATCATTCGGTTGGTCCGATGGCAGTGCGCTTACAAATGAATGCTACAGTCAGTTGCAGATAACCTGTTTCTCCTCCCTCTCTCGCTCACTGCCGGCCTCGACTAGCCTTTTATTGTCAAATTTCTTGGACATTATTCATTACTCATGTTGTGCTTGTAACCTACCCTGTGTTTTATCCCTGAAATGTAAGGTGCAGTACCAACCAATGAGCTTTGTAAAGTGTCCATAGTGTTTTTTATGCCTGGTGCAAATCAAATCAGTTATTCTTTAAGTATCTCTACCTCCTCTTCTTAAAAAAAATGCATTAGAATTATAACTAAACCTGTGCTTTAGCTTTTTGGACATGTCAACTCAACAATTAATTTAAATGTATGTGATATTGTGACATGTCGTTTGTGCTTTTATTACAAAGTTTTGACCCAAAACCAAATGTAGAGATTGTTTACTGTGTATTTCATTTTATTATATTTTATCTTATTTTATCATTTTCACCATTATGCTGCTACTTTTCTGCCACTGTACTGCTGTGTCAATTTGAATTTCTCCCAAGGGGCCATTTTTTCTTCTTCTTAATCTCATTTAACGCCAGTGCTGCCAGTAAATTAGCCTAAATGAGGATGAGGTTATTGAGGTTTCTTTTGGGTCATTCCTCCACGCCATGAGACTACTGTATTGTCAACATATGAGAAATGTTTGTTTCTAACGTGAAGAGGCTCTTTTTCTGACATCTCTCTCAGATGGGTTGACTCATTACATTGCCTCAAGGCCTCTACCTGACAAACCTGTTGCAAACAGCCAAAACATAACTGATGATATGTTGTCAACAATATGTTTGTACAGTAAAAACATTTGTGCTGTCGTTAGCCCAGCAGATGTTTGTTGAATCTGTTAAATATGCAGTTATTAGAATATTTGTTTACTCATGCTTGCTACAACTTTTACAATTAAAGAAAAAGCTATTTGTTAATTACAATTTTTCATTTTGATAAGGGACAATTTTCTCATTTACAGTCGTGAGTGTTCAACTGATTGTGTAATGAGACCGAGACCAATAAGGGGCTGGTTGACTCATGTCATGCATATAACCAAATGACGCCTTAAACCATTAGCCCACAGTGATTTATATCAGGACCAAACCACATCCCAGTGCTGTAAATACATCAGCCTTGTTCATTCAATTTACAGGCTGTGTAATTTTTTGGACCCACTGGTCATTTAATCTGTCATCTGACCTCTGGTAATGTGTTTACACCACACTATGGCTGACATCTGAGGAAAGACAGGGGGCCATAACATCAGCGGCTCGATAAGACATTTTCTAATACTCCCTCATGTCCAGCCTATCATCTGTCCTGATTTTCTTTTTATTTCCCCTTATGGCCTCTTAAAATAATCTACTGATAGTGAGCCAGCCATATTTACATACAGCCACTGTTCCCTTTTCACTCATTTTTATTTATTTAACATACAGCAGGGATGACATACATCTTCCTCTGGGCCACTTGTGAAGCCTTGGTATTATGAATTGTTCATTGTGTTTGCTAAATAAGATGTTGCATATGGCAAAATTAGACTAATGTATAGGGATTGCTAGTCCAATTAGTGGAGCATGGCTGCACTTTGCTATACCAGCTATCTTTTCTGATTTAGCCTGGATCAGTTCAACAAGCCTTGGCTATAAATAGACACAGTGAGTGTTCATGGGCAGACCACTGTGGATGTGTGTGTGTGTGTGTGTGTGTGTGTGTGTGTGTGTGTGTGTGTGTGTGTGTGTGTGTGTGTGTGTGTGTGTGTGTGTGCCTGTGTGTCTTTAAGGATTCAGCTGTAATTTGAGCACTATAGGAGAGAAAGAGAGAGGGGGAGAGAGAGTTACCCCACTCCTCTCCGCCTCCACCACCACCACCACCACCACAACACCTCCCTCACCCCCATCATTTCTGTAATCGAGCGTCGAGCTGCATGATCTATTCTGCACCTCTGCAATTATGCACGTTTCCAGTTGGATGGGATTGTCAGCAAACACCGCAAAACTGACACAGGCACAGACCAGCTCCAGCGGCTCTGCAGCATCCCGCACAAGTTGTTAAAGCGTGCGTGCGTGCGAGAGAGAGAGAGAGAGAGAGAGAGAGAGAGAGAGAGAGAGAGAGAGAGAGAGAGAGAGAGAGAGAGAGAGAGAGAGACTGTGTGTGTGAGGAGCAGGAGGCGGGCTGTGTTGTTTATCAAAAATGAGTCGACATGGCTGTGGCTTTCTCTCCACACACGGCGTTGCGAGCGACCCTGGAAAACATAATCAGCTGAAAGAGTGAGAAGGAAATCATCTTCATGAGAGTCATCAGGTAAGTCCGTCCGGGATCTTCTATTTCAACAGTTTTTTTTCCTACACAAAAACAACAGCAGGCCAGTGTTATTTCTCAGCAACAGCAGCTGACCGAACGATGCAGCGTGAATTGGCCTTGTGTGTGTGCTCTTGTGTTGTCTTGTTTGGAAAAGAAAACACCAATAAGCGATGCTTCGTTTGTAACACGTTTGCTTCAACTCAGCATCTCCCTAAATGCGATCCGGGGATGCGCATAGCGAAGTTATTTTCGTGGGGGGGCTATCATTTCCTCGTTAAAAAAAAGGTCCACCCGTCTTACGCAAGCGCATTTTAACCCCAACGTGCCAGTCTTAATAGGTATACATTAAGAGCTTGCAAAGTGCTCAGTAGAGAGGAGAACCTGTTTCAGATCTGCATAGTTGAAAATAGACACCACTTACATTTTGGCCTATCTTTTTGGGCCCTAACATGCATTCTCCATCCAAACCAGTGGATGGGGTTTGGATAACTCATATAGGTGATGGAAGTAGTTAGGGTTAATTCCTCCAAACTCATTCTTTCCACATTGTTAACAGCTGCTTTTATGACTTAAGAACACAGTGTGTTGTAAGGGGCAAAGGGGAAATGTGTTAAATGAAATGACCTGCATGATGTCTTATATGACTCTTTATCAGAGATCATATCTTCAGCCATCTTTTATATTTATCATTATCTGTTGAAGTAAGGGTAATTAAAAGTCAATCCTCTGGCAAATAAAACAGATCTGCCAGGAAGTAGACTATTTGTCAGCAGCTTGGTTTCTTTTCCCTTCTCTTGTTGCCATAATCACAATCTCCTCTTCATTTAGACCTTTCCAGATCTCAACAACTATAGGAAATGCACTGCTGTGTGGGGTGTAAATGAATGAATGTTTACAAAAGAAACACACAAGACTGTAAAAAGCAGATTGTACAAGAGGCTGTACACTAGTAAAGCTTTGTTCACGCATGGTCGCTTTCTTTCTGTGTCTATACGTTGACCCGTAACCTATTTGTCCTTGGCAACACGATCCTTCATGGGACTCACAGGAGGAAAACATGTAGCCTGTGTGTGTGTACCTACAACAGCACATGTATAGTCCCCGCCTCCATCCTTTGTGAGCATGGCTGAAGGTAGCCATACTTAATGTAGATATCCAGTCATTTCAGTCAAAATCACCCTATGGTCCTTTAAGTGTCCATCTAATAACACAAGGTCTCTCTGCCCTGCAGCTTACAACATGAAAGTAGTGGTACTCACTGCCCACTAATGCATTACAGGCAGGCAAAAGGAGAGGACTCTGTGGAATTGGCTTTTTAGTTCCCTGGTGACTTTTTCTTGGCTTCAGTGTTTCAGAGAAGCACAGTGTTTGTCCTCAAGCATTTCTTTGGCGTAACGCAGGAACAAAGGCAGGTATAAAATCACCAAGGCCAGTGCTCCAGGGAGAGGGAGTGTGTTTCTCTTGTGTTGCTATGCTGGAACAAACCCTGATCTATCACTTGGGAAATGTAAATATATCTTTACATTTAACTGGCTTGCCAGTCTTAACCAAGACTGGCAAAGTCAAATCAGCCCATATGCAAATAGTCCAGTGCAATACTCATAAAACAGTTCAGCAGTCTGGCTGCAGTGGACCTTTGTCACTGACATACATTGACTGGCTGCAAGCCAGCGTGCATTTGGAGCTGCTAATTTTGGATCTTTGTTGTTTTATGGAGAACACTCACTCTTGATCCAAATATAGATATGAGAAATAGATTTTTGGGGTCCATCTGTGCCTTTAGAACATGCTGCAGGGTACTACTACGCATCATATTACTGCAAGGCAGAGATTTGAATGATGAATCAAATTATGTTTAAATATGAAATGGATTTTATTGAACCATCCCATGCTGATCACTCTTTACACCATGTGCCCATGTTCCACAACATCCATTCAACACAGGGCTGCCACATGTTCATTTGGGATGCTCTTAAAGCAAAGTTGCAACACTGGTTTCCCATAGTGCCCTTCAGGGGAACATGTCATGCACGCTTCCAAGTCTATATTTATATCCTGGGGCTCCACTGGAATGTCTTTGCTTAAATTAGAGTTTAAAAATCTCCTTATTTATCCTATACTGACCCTTTACCCAACCCCTTCATTCGGCCTCTGTCTGAAACAGGCCGTTTAGTTCCTGTCTCTTTATGGCCCCCCTGCTGATGAGCCCACTCTGTTCTGATTGGCTAGCTTCTGGAATTTGCATCTCAGCCAACATCAAGAAACTTCTTTTTTTTGTTCTTAGCAACCTTAGCAACAAAGGCTAAGGAATGGTATGGATGTCAAATAATATTCTAAATGACATGTTGAAATAAATACACCTATATAAGTAGTTATGTCTCTTGTTGTATTGGTTTGCCTCGTTATGGACATAACGTGCAAAAATCAATCAATCAATCAAATGGTCCCAAACTGTGTGTTTTTGTAGAAGGAATAATGGAATGTTATTTTTGGCCAGTTGTGACAGCCTTATGGAATATCTTTGGGCAAGCATGAACGAGTTGATGTCAGTTTGATGGGGAAGTGGAGGTAACATTGCAAACAAAGCAGTTAGAGCAGGTTTATCCTGCATCTTGACTTTTAGGGAACATTTCATATATGTTCACTTCAACATTTTGGACCTTCTAACCCTAACCCTAACATGTTTAACATAGGCAT
This sequence comes from Scomber scombrus, assembly GCF_963691925.1. NCBI lineage: Eukaryota > Metazoa > Chordata > Actinopteri > Scombriformes > Scombridae > Scomber > Scomber scombrus. The sequence goes on from NC_084989.1 coordinate 9,857,602, forward strand.
ATAACATTATGACTGTACAGAAAATAACAAAATCACAAAAAGAATGAAGTTTTCTCTTTATAATTGAAAAAGTAACAGAGCTATTAGCCCTTAATGAAGCTGTGTGACAGTGTAATGTTGATATTTAAGATATCAGAAAGATTTCCACCTGCTCTTCATCATCATCATCAAAGTGGTCTTTGTTTGTAAATGTCCTATAAAAGCACCAGGAAGCAATCCAAACATATTGTCACATTAAATTAATATTGGTGTCATTGTATTTGGTCAAGTACAGTATGATACAGCATTTTGCATTCATCAGCCAGCCTTAACCTGTGGTATTAAATCACACGCAATCTGCACCAATATAACAGGAGTGGGCCTATTTATTTTGTTTCTGTCAAATTTCCGTCTGTACATTGCAGGATTAATGCAATCCAAATAATGGAGCGGCTTTAGTAAGGCTCTGAGTAATGATGAGTAAAATCACATTTTTCATGCAGGCCCACTATAAGCCAAGTATCTCACACAGCCTGGAGGGGTGGAGTGCACAACATGAGTTGTACATGTTTGTAAGCGATGGTAAGAGGTGTACCCGACCAGGTACTGAGACTCAAAACACAAGAGAATCCTCAAGCTTGTTAATCAGCAAAGCAAGCAGGATCTTGTCAAGGCAGACTGCTAAATACACCAGAGATTCACCATGACTCTGGCCTCATAAGCAGGTGTATGCTGTTGAAAGAGCACACACGTGAATGGCATAGTATTGCTGCTTTGGCTAAGTTACTCTTGTGATTTATAGTAGTTATTTCCGCTTACTCGCCAGTGAGAATTCCTAGTGAGAGCGCTGGAACACCTCTTGAATACTACTCATAACATGTCCAGGTGCACAGTCTGGTCAACATATGTCAGCCAGATACACTGAGTGACCTCTTTTACACACAAACTTGATCTCGAATTGGGTCAACTGGTTGGTAGATATGAGTCAACCCTTTTACGTGGGAGAGCATGCTGTTAGAGGGGGAATTTCAAAATCTCTCAATCTGTTACAGTACAAAAACTGAGAAGCTTATTTCGACATGCCAGTTGACTGTGAGCTCATCATCATCTTCATTCATGCAAAGTATCAGTGAGCTGTTATTCCAAGAGGCCACTATGTCCTTCACTTAAGGATACATGAAAATAGGTTTTTATCTCCCAGCCGTAGTGAAGTGCACATAGTTCAACACCTGTAACTGTAACTTATTTTCAGTCAGGTTCATTCAAATAATGTATCAAGTGATGTCACAATCAAAATCAGTGCATTGATACTAAATAATGTATCTAATCAGTGCATATGTGGCCATATCTGTGCTATGTGAAGTGGAAAAAAGAAAATATATTACATGTAGCTAAGTGGGAATTTGCTTGCCATGCAGCAATTTGAATACATGGTGACAACATTTAATATCCAAGTGAAACTGATACATGTCTCATACGATAATGATATCTCTACACTTTATAATGTGACCCTGATATGAGAAATCAAAAGAGCAGGATTGCATGTCTTCTGACTCACTGTTGAGACCTACATGCACTTGAGTTTTCGCCTCTAGACATGTCCTGCTTTCACTGCGTGTTGAGGTGATTATTCACAATGAGAGTCCCTGACAGTGACTCAGTGGTATTCACAGTCACAGACGCTGATAAGTGAATGAGACCACATTGAGGAGAAGAATATCAACAGCAGGGGCAAGTGGATCTTTCACAACAGTTTGCTTACGTGTTGTGTAAAAGCCATATGCGAATACAAGATAGGCTGTATTTGATGTATGTCTGTCCAGTGCATACACTATCCTTTCCCCCACATCAGCCCATCTGTGGCGCATCATCAGTGTTTTCTCATAGCCGTCACAGAATCATAAAGCAGAGAACTAATGTTTTAAAAGTTTTTTCTTGACGTTTGTACATTTGGTACTAAAATTTTCAAATGTTTCGGCTGCATACCACAGAACTCAATAGGCCTTCATTTATTGAAGGTCCAATGAATGAGCCGTAAAACACATGTTCCCTGGACAACATTACAGCAACGGAAAATATGCAGTATTCAAATGAACCTGTCTCACATTAAATCTTTTTTTAGCTCAAAATTGTAGTTATTTCTCACAGTGTAACAGTGTGTAGTCATATTTGTGGTTTATGTGCCAGATGTTCTTTAGGAGTATCTCTGAAAAAGTCACAGTAGTAACTTTGAGGTGTGCAAACTGTTAGATTTGCACTTGCCCTGCAATGCATGAAAGGGAAACCCCAGGGTTTTGTGTCACTCAGTGTGTAGTTGCAGTACAGTTGTGGTTGCACATAGCTGCAGTGCACATGTAGCTTTGGATTGTAACAGAACATTTTTTTGGAGTGTTTATTTTGAAGATAAGTCTCGTCCACGTGTTCATGTTTTTCCTTAGCAAACAAAAAAAAAGCAAATATATGCATGTTGAGTTCACTGGGTCACTGCATCTGGTAAAAGAGCGTACAGTAGAAATAGATTAAACATTTTGTACAATTTGTCGGCTGTTAGTGAAGCAGGATATCGCCTCTTAAGTTGGTTGGTAATCCATGTTAAACACATGTCCATTTTATCATACATCTGTGTGTCTGTGTGTGTGTGCATGTGGTTTTGGAGACGTGTGCAAAAACCACGTTCACTGGTTTTAGAATATCGAAAGCATCTCAGAATACGTTTTGACTCGGAAAGTAATGCATTAACTTGTCATTTAAGGTAGGCAAAACTGTTCATGTGCTTAATTTTGCAAGCTTTTAGACATATACACATTATAAGGGACTTATTGCATATATTGGGTGCCACACTTAAACTTTTAAGCTAGTTGTAATAGTGGGTAATTTGCCCACATGGTGCTCATGAGGTTTAATGAATGTTTACTGCTTAAGGCCAGTGGTAGCACTCTTGCTGGAGCTGGGTTAAAAATTGACTGGGCTCCTACTGCCATGTGTGATTTTTCTGATAGCTGTCAAAGGTCTCCAAGTACACCCGCTGTTGTGGTTTGACTGGCCAGAAAGAATCAAGTGGTAACAAAGAAAGAATTACTAATGGCCACAGATTTTTTTTTGTGGGATACATTTTTGTTTTATGAAAGTCTGAACTCTGAACATTTTTCAGACGAATCACCCTCAGTAATGTTCAGCTGATCTTTAAAAATGAAACAGCTGAGCATGGCTAACATTCTCTTCTTTCTTCATCTTTTCTCCATTTCTCTCTTTCCTCTCACAGCGGGGTTGGGTGGCCATGGACCCATTCAGCCAGCTTATCCTCACCATCTCGGTGACCAGTTTCCTCACCTTCCAGTGGCTCTTCCACAAAGTCAGCCCCTGGATGTCGATACGCATCAGCCCAGGCTTCCTCGGCCTCAGCGACAAGCAGAAGGTGGAATGGAACTCAAGGTTAGCTGACATAAACTCATGAAGTCTTAATATCCACCTGCCATGTACAGTAGAGTGTGATGCTGCTGTCAGCTCTGTTATTGACCACAGTGGTTTGTTTTTGCTGGGTCTGCTGAACCGTCAACAGTGGCTTGTTTCCTATGTCACTAGCATCTGACTCACTAGTCAGACATTTTGTGTATTTGTTAGTCTTTACTCTGTTAGCCACTGCTCCTAGGTTCCAGCAGGATGGTATAAACAAACTTTACTGTTTGTCACCGTTTCTGACTGATATACTGAATCATGATTAGTTTGCACAGATTTTACAGTGTAAACAATCCAAATTAATCAATAAAAAAGGATTCCCCTGTATTTTTTCCTTTCTTCACGGAAAGCTTATGTGCTGCTTTTACAATCCTTAATATCTTGCTCACCAACTTGAGTGTTGACATTTTAGTATTAGCATTAATACTGATACTCAACAAATCTAGAGCCCCAAGATTATCCTGTCATATTTTTATAGCAGTAGTTATTGAATGTATTTGCTTTCTGTAAAAAAGACAAAACAAGCAATAATGTGTTCGTCTCCACTGTTTGTGGTATGAAAGATTCCAATTAATATAAAAATTAGGAGGTAGGATGCATGCATACACCTTCCTGCACACGTCAAGTGCAACTATTATTTCAGTTTGAAAGGGAATTCCCAAACTGCCCAAACCACCCTCTGTAAAGGTCATTTAAAGTTTTAATAGATTATTTTATAACAAATTATAATGGCCATTCTGGTAATTCTCACTTTTGTTTTAATTTCAAAATCTGTAGTTTAGAAAATCTATTAAAACTGCAAATTGATCCCTGCTTGACAATTTGTTTAAAGCTCATCTAATGATCTAACTACTTATGCACACGCCACTAATGGACTTCCTGTGCAGTGTTGCCACATCCATCAGATGGAAACAATACTTGAATTGATTTGCTGCATATAAACCATGATCGTCCTTTAAATAGCCAGATCATTGCAGTTATATTTACCTTATGTGATTTATTTTGCAGTTGATTTGTCCAAATGACAAATAAGTACAAATGCTTCAGAGACACAGTGTCATCTGTTGTCATGCTGCTGTTTTATTGACTTTATTATAACATGCAGATATGGATAGAACATCTGTTTTGCAATGAAAAGATGGACTTTGTTTTCTGTCGTGTGTGAGCCTGACAGGCGACTGTGATCTTTAAGCATTATGAGAGCGGTTAAAACTGTGCAGTAGATTGAAGGCCAGTCGATGTCCAGCGGGAAAGAGTGTTCGGGGGGATCCGGCCTTGCATGAATCACTCATTTTCATTTTCTCTCATACTCAGTTTTATTACTCATGAGAGCACTTGTGAAATTGAAATGGTCACATGGTTTATGAGCAAATGAAAATTAATGATTCGTGGGGATGGATCCAGTCTATGGGGATCCCTGTATAGACACCATGACTTTACAGTCTTACAGTAAATGTAGCTATCACTCTGTCTTGCTGACTGATTGCTGAGAACTGTTGGGCTGTCTCACTGCTTGAATGACTGACTGGGACTGTGTGCCGCTCTGCCTGACCCTTTAGCAGTGTTTAATCTTTTAGTCTAATTGGTCTGAATCTGTGTGCAGCCCTGACAGGCAATCAGCTGATTCACTGTACTAAAAATTCAGAGCCTCAAACCCTCAGAGCAGCTCCAGAGCACTTTTCATGAGTAAAGATAAATTATGCACTGCTTCTTGTCTTCCTTATTGAACAGAGAATATCAGCTGTCAGTGTTAGCCCTCGTCAGAGAGGAGCAGATCATCATTTCTGTGTGTGTTTTGGTTTTTATTTCAGGACGGTATCAACATTTCATGCACTGTTGGTGGGAATCTTCTGTCTCTACATTTTGTTCTTTGATGATGCCGTCAATGAAGATCCAGTCTGGTGAGAGTTTGGCTGTGAATCACATTTTCTATTACCTTCGCTCTACTGTTAACCTTTACTCTCCTTACTAATGGTTAATATTTAACAGCGTGTCATTCTTTTTCCCTTTTGCTGAACCCTTCCACTGAACAGCGATTGGCCAATTAAAGTTTAGTTTGATGAGTTTAGCGATTGGTGTCTGCTTTTCATTGTCTTTCCAACACCAAAAACACAAAGCAAACGTTTAAGGAATGGATTGAGCAGTGAGTTTGTCTGCTATAACATAAGCTATAAACATTAGCATGTCCAGCTTATTAGCTGCAGTAACCTAGACCTGATTACTTCAGGTGATCAGTATATCATGGGCTAAATTTTATCGCACAAACCCAGTCAAATGGAATCTGCTTCTCCAATAGGGGAGATCCTACACTGGTGAAGACTAACGTTGCCATCACAACAGGCTACCTCATATCTGGTAAGAGAAAGTTATCCAAGGCAATGTTGTTAAAGTGAGACACTTTGGAAATCAATTATTGTGTGTTTACTTTTTTGAAAATGTTCCACTTTTAACAATGACATCTTTCTTTCCCCTGTACCTCTGTTTTCCAGATCTGCTGCTAATATTTTACTACTGGAAGGCGATAGGCGACAAGTTTTTTGTAGTTCACCATCTGGCAGCGTTGTATGCTTACTACTATGTACTGGTGAGTGCCCTATTGTCCAATAGCAGAACGTGCAGGCAAGATGGGAAGGAGACAACAAAGGGTGAACAGCTGTGTCCTGTCAAGCTGGGTGTTTAAACTGGTTTAAGAAACCATTCAGTGAGTTCACAAGTGTCCCCACAAAACCATGCAGCTCATGTAGGTTAGTCAAATATGCCCAAGGCAAAGTCAGCATAGTCAACTGTGCAAGTGATGCACAAACACATCAGAGAAGAAAAACATATGGATTATTTTGGACTTCTTTTTTGGATCTCTTATGAATATATAAAGTAATGAACTCTCACTAGTTGGTGGGACGGTGTACAGTTGTAACACCTTTGTGCATGAGAGATACAGTGCTAGCCAAAAGTTTGATGCACTTTGCCATTCCCTTGAATGAGAAAGTATGCCTAAACTTTTGACTATTACTGAGGTTTGCAGTAAGGGTCATTGTTTGCTTGCACTGTGTTACAGTACAGCCTTCCTTTTTAGGTTACCCGGAAATTACCAACAGAACCACAATGATAATGACGTACAAGGATTTGGCATTTCACTCAGGTGTAGTTACCGCCAGAGTTAGACAGTTAAAGTTGTCTTACCAAGCAACATGATGGTCAACCCCCATAATTTCCCATTATAGTTATTTAATGTCAAAGGCATATTGGGGTCATTCGGTATCATCAATGTAAATGCAAGCATGGGTTCTGACATGAGCTTGATGATATTTTCACAACTTTATTATATACTTAAGTACAAATTAGTGACTCATTTGTTATTGCGATACTGCATGTACACAGGTGGCTCTTATCTAGATGTGGAGATAGATGAGATGTACCCAGCATTTCAGGGCAGTGCTGTTCACTCTTGGTTCAATCTGAAACCCTCTAGGTCGCCAGGATCTGTCGCATAATTATTATGGAAATGAATGACTATGGTATTTTTTGCATGGAATGCTCAACAATGGTACTGGCTGATGCCCCCTCCCCTCCCCGCTCACCTTGCCCTTACAATTTCTGTGCTTTCTGTTTGTTTTACTGACTTTCTTTATTGTTGTGTGAATCTGACGTAAGCTTAACTTTTCTGAGCTTAGCGCAGCTTGAATGCTGAACTGTAACCCATGTGTGCATGCTGACAGCTCTGAAGCGCTCTACAGTGGCAGGGTTCCTTTCTTGCTACTGTGCATGCCAACCAACAGCATTTAGTGGTCTCTTTTATTTACATGCTTATGTACAGAACCTTCCGCCTGTGTGTTTTTGTGCCATAGCCTAGTCCTGCCTCCTTTTTTCTTCCTCACACTTCTCCTGAGACTCCCTTTTGAGGGAAAACTGTCAAAATAATGTCATTCACATGACAAATTATAGTAAAGTGCATTGTCCGATAGCCTGGCCCTTTTTCTAATGCCATGCTGTATGTATTCTGTCAGCTGTACTCTGAGTTTGAAACAATTACTTGTTAATGCTTTTAAAAGGGTGTTTTCCTTCCCCCCTCTCCCACCCAACAACCAATGTTCTGTATTTTCTATACAGAAAATACACACAGCGAACACACAGTGTGTATGCTCTGCCTCTGAGTCATACATAATAAACTATTCTTGGGTAAAATGATAGCTATAAAAGCTTTACACTGCTTAGTGGTACACTTTTTGGTTCACATTGCCATTGGCAAATGATTATAACATCTAAAAAGCAGTAAAACACTATTCTGTTATGTGGAACGGAGCAGGTGGACCCAAATGTAGGAGACTGCAGGCTGAAGAAACGTCTTTATTAAAGACTTGTGTAGGCAAAACAAGGCTGGCAGATCAGGGCACAGCAGAATGTAGAGCGAACAAAGATGAACAAAACTGAGCAAAGTATCCAACAAAACGGAAATGAAAACCAGGACTTAAATACAAACGGAACTAATGAAACAACAAGGAACAGGTAGCAAGAAACAAGGGCAGGCTGCTGATTGGCTGATTGGCTGGTAAAGACGCAGGGAGCAGGGCTAAAGAGACTGAATGCAGGGCAGGTGTGAAGGGAAAAAGCAGGAGGAGGAGTACATGAACACAGGAGAAAAACACAAGGCAAACAGAAAACCAAAACCCAGAAACACAATGAATACAGTCTAACTAATAGAGGCAACTTAACAGATATCATGCCAGAAGTCTTTAAACTCAAAAACAGCTTTTTTTTCAGTCAGCCCAGTCCAAATGAAAAGGGAGAAAAGGATGAGGGCCTCTGGAGGGCTGGTGGAGAATGGCACCTAGAGACACAGAGTCAGACTGCAAACAGAACCATAACATGGACTTTTGGTTTCATACCACACGTTTAGTGTAAACCCTAGTCACTGGCTGGATTTACAGGTTTGGTTTTCTTCTTTAATGTGACACACATCATATTTTCATCCATGTGTTTGTCCGTCTCCATTGCTTTATTAATGAGCAATGTTATTTTTCTCATTTCTGTGTTTAAACGATAATACCAAAATGAAAACAGTGTCACATAGTTGGAATAAAATGATTTCTTCAGAATCGTAACTGACTGTAAATCCAGTCTTTCATTTGGAGAAACAGAGCAAGCACCTGTGTCTCAAACATTTAGTTAAATAAAATGATGTAGGCCATACTGTTACTGGACAATCATGACTGTTTCCTTGGATCCCATCTGAAATTCATGTGGGATAACAGAATGAATGTTCCGCATAAGTCAGTTGTGGTAGAAAAAACCCGCATTGAGAGTTGTGTAACTGCAGTCATATTATATTTGCCATATATTTTTAAAAACTATAAAATTGGCTCACCCTTGATGTCTTTTTTATTTGATTTAGTTTTGTTACCCAGTCAAATTTGTCATATGTTGTCAAAGTTTTATTATTAGTTAATGTCTTGAATGTGTTTATGTGGACGTTTCCATGTCAAATACACAATGAATTCTACCTACTCAACGTGAACGTTAAATCCTGAATCCGAATTAAGACGTTGAGTAGGAAAAAAATGTTAAGAGACTTCAATATCAGCTTAATTTCATGAGCATGTTGATATGTTTTGATTATTAATCAGTCTGTCAGTAATGTTTTGATGAAAACAGTGTTCAAGTCATTTTATGGTTTGTTCTTTTAATAGCACTGTAATTTGTCTTTGTGTTGGTTTTAACAGTCAAGTATAGTTTAACTAAACACATGGAAACCTAATATTATTACTGCTGTGTAAATACTAGATGCATGCTTTCTTCTCAGTGTTTGTGTTGAAGTGTTGCTTCTTATTTGCTTCCAATTGTGGTGGCATCTAATTTTTAAAAATTTCCTTCTAATATATCTGTCTGTCTGTCTCTGTGTCTTCCGCTGACTTTAACATAAAAAAGCCCTTTTTCAAACCCTACATGCAAAAACTACCAATATCAAGTCGGGTTGTGTCATCCCCCGTTCATGCAAAAACTACCAAAAGGGTTGTTTGTCATTGAGAAACGCAGAGCAGGTCTTGGTCTAGATTGGGACTTCCTTTATTCCTGTCTTGTCTGCTGTTATTGCTGTTTTGTTGCACTGAGCAGATATGATGCCCAGTCACAGTATGGACTTACCAGTTCCTAGAGGTACTAGCATCTCGATTCCTCATGCTTGGTTGAAAGTTCACATCATATGACACATAAACTGAAACACAGATGTACCTTGTTTGTATCACATAGTAAGTATGTTTTAATGATCAGCTTTTGTTTCAGCACTCACGGTAAGTCTTCTTTTACATGCTACGGAAGTCGGGCCACTAGCCAAATAACCTTAATTATGTTCTTTGTTTTAAATGATATTAAATATTGTGATTTTTATTTTCATTTAGAATTTGACTTATGCTTTAAATGTGAATTCAGGGCTTAAACACAAAATTGCCGAACGTTAAAGTCAACCTACTTTAATCTAACTTGGCAGCACTTAGTTTCGCTGATGCACTTTTTTCAGTCAAAACACAAACTTATTTGACTAATGCACAACCTTAACATGGTTATTGTGATCTGTGTGCTTGATTCTTCCTGATTAAACTAGGCCAGATCAACAGTGTTTAAAACTGGTTGTCCTGAAAGCATATTGGTTTTAAGATCATCTTCCTTCAATTTGAAATGTGTGTGATTGTTCAAAGAATAATAGCTGTGTAAGCTTATGGTTTAGTTAGATCTCTAAAGGGCTTTTTAAAATCTCTGTCTTGTGCGTTTTAGAAAACCAACCAGATATTATCACAGATATTGCTAGTTTTGGGAATCAGCATTTATAACTGAGCTTTGAGCTCAGCTACAAGGTGGTTAAAACCTGCTGAAGATGATCTCCTTCCATAAGGAAATGTGGAACTCTGATCTTCTAAACAGTGACATGATTGGAAGTGAAATATATTGCTTTTTACTCTGCATGGCTATTGATTGCTCCCTCAAGTAGTGGCTGGCTGAATGTATGTATGTATGTATGGTTATAAAAGCCTGTGCTGTTAATATTTGCTCAATACCTTTTTTTTAATGTTGACTGTTAGATGTCATTCCAATGTCATTGAACTGTCTCGCTATGTGGTCTTAATGTTTTTCTGCTGTGTGGGTCAAATGACGTAAACTGTGAGCAAGAAAATGTTGGCATAAAGTGTGTCGTGAGGACGCATTAGTGTTTATTTCTTTAGTAAATACAAAAATGCTTCATTTGGGGCATTTTTGGCTTTGTTTAAGGTTGGTTAGGATTGTTAGCTGTGATGTTTAAGTACTTTATATGATTCAAAAATCTTTTTTGCCTGACTAGTCTAGTCTGTTCAGTGCTTTCGCAGCTACTGGCCAGATGTGATCCAATGATTCCCAATAACTTGGGTCATTGCCTAATCAGCACTACAATGAGTTCAGCATTTTTAGTTAACCAACACTTCTCCAACAAGTTATCTCAAATCAAAAGTTTGATTTCCATGAAGTTTTCTGTGGATATTCAGGATCTCCAGAGGATGAATCCTACAGATTTAAGTGACAGATGTGACATGTTTTTAGCTCCACTATCAAAACAAAATTTTCACTTGGACTCAAGAAATGTCATAATCTAATCAGCAAATTGCAATCAAATCCATTGAGCACATTTCTGCCCCCATTTTCTTTTTGGTCACTTGATGAGCTTTCTAGTGCCATAATCCGCAAAATTAATAACATACAAAATTAATTTGACTTTTTGAAAAATTGTGGCTTTGTCTACCATCATCAGGGCAAACCTTTTTTTAAACTTTTGACATTTGTATATTCTAATTTTCTATAAATATAATGTCTCCATTTCTTTTTGGCAAACAGAGGTAATTGTAGTGTCGGATGAGTTTTTCTTTCACAGTGTAGGATGAGTTTATTCTCACAATAAATGAGGATAATTAATCATTAGGAAGTTAAATTAGAGAGTACAGTCTAATTTTGGCCTGCAAAACTTGAAGGAATAATTTTGTGCCCTGAAGGAGAAGACTCTTTTGTTAGATCTGCCAAATGGGGGGTTATATTTGGTGAGGACATCATCTAATTTTAGACCTGAGTTCCCTATACCTTACAATTATTTCTAAAGTGTTTGAACTGCTTGATATAATCTGACATATCACAGTTATGTTCTAGTGATCCTTGGAATTAAAGACATACTTCAATTGTGATGACTTGTTCAAACCTTGATCAATGTGAACTACTGTTGTTCTTCTGTGGTTATGATATAAAGTGATGTTCATCATGTTACTCTGAGGAGCAGGCATCAGCAAAATGCCTGCTGATCCAAATGACTTGGTGTCTTGTTTTTGTCCCTTTCATGTTTCGTTGTCTTCCTGTTCTTACCTTGTTCTTCCAGGGCCAAGGAATGTTGCCTTATTTTGCTAACTTCCGTCTACTTGCTGAGTTTTCTACCCCGTGTGTGAATCAGCGGTACGTACCTGCATAGCCTACTAACGTACCTATAGTCCTATTTTTAGGATCAACATTTCTGACAGTTAATTGTTAGTAATTAAATGTAGGTAATCCAATGCTGGTACATGTTCTCTTTGTATTCAGGTGCTTGTTTGAGAGTATTTGATTTTTCCAAATCCGTTTTAAACCACTCATCTGGATACAGCTGACATCATATCAAACATGCTTTAGGCAATCCTGTAACTTTTTGTTAGGTTACTCATGATTTTCACAAACATGCATTTTCATAGTTACGTATTCTTCCTGCTAGACACTGTTTTTTAACTATGCGTTGTGTTTCAGCTGGTTCTTTGAGGTACTAGGTTATCCCAAGTCCTCCCGGCCCAACATGGCGAATGGTGTTGCCATGGCCGTAGTCTTTTTCATGGTCCGCATCGCTGTCATGCCAGTCTACTACAGTCGTATGTATGCGGTATACGGCACTGAGGCCTTCTACCTGGTGCCCTGGGGTGGCCGTGTAGCCTGGATCTGCTCAAGTATCTGTTTGGACATCATGAACGTTATGTGGATGCATAAGATTGCCCGCGGCTGCTACAGGGTGCTGCGCTCGGCACGCCGGAGTAAAGCCGTCACACCTCAGGAGAATGGGAAGTCGGATTAAGGGAACCAAGGTTTCAGTTTTGAGGAAACACTGCAACAAAGACAAAATGACCTCACTCTCAGTGCGTTGGAGAGCAGAAACTTGGACCCTTACCTGTCAGGCGGCTTTGGTAGCAGCACACCTGGGACTTGTGACATCACAGGACCGATGGAATGTAAAGAAGGAAATGGAGATTTATTGGAAAGTGGGCACAGTCACTGAGATGTGAACCGATGGACCATTTAACTGGCCATCTCTAAGCCATGAAATGACCTCTTAGCAATACTCTGTGTGCATGGCCAATTATTTTTGTCTTGAACAATTTACCCCTACACAATAGAGGTCGTCCTGACACAATGGACTTTTAGCCCAAACGTAAATTGTCAAAAAGTTTACCGTTCTTTACATACTTACTTAGTGCTCAACAAAACACTTTAAATATGTTTCATTTTGTATTAATACTGCTGCCTGAGTCCCAGAATTGAAATATTGACAGTGATTAAGCAAAGATTTGAGAAAACCTTGAAAACATTCAGGGATTCCTCATCAATGGTTAGTGCCATAAAATCCTTGAGAAAAGAAGGGTCAAATACCTTTCTTTTTTTTTCTCCGTAAATGTTTTCATTAGTAAATAGAAATTCTCTGGGGACACAATTGGATTACATCAAGTGCAATCACAGAGAAGAATAAGTATGAATAATCACTCACCCGCTATCATTCAATTTCGAGGTTAATTTACAAAACCAGCCTTTGAGAAGTTTATTGGAATAATGTGAATCATCGTTGCATTTGCATTTGAATGGTTAGCGTATATAATGTAAGTTGACCAGGCATCAATACACTCTATGTAGTCTTATTTCTTTTGTCTCGCTGGGGTCGAAGCAAATGGGTTTTTAAAGACACAAACGTAAAAGAAATGTAATGAAAAGGAAACCAATGTACAGAGTACCTTTAGAAATGGTGAAAGGGAAACTGAATGTTTGTAAACTGATATTAAGCAATGCACAAATACTAGGCAACAGTTAATATCAGATTTGAAAATCCATATGATTTAAAGTGTATACAAGCTGATATGTCACATAATGACAAAAACAAATCACACCTCATAAACAATATGTTATTGACAGTGTTGTTGGGAGTCTGCATTATATTTATTACACATTGTGCAATGCATGTTCAGGGGCGAAACTGATTTAGAGTGCTGATATGGAATCAGTGTCACAGACAAACTTGAAGAAAAATGGTTAATTTATGCTAAGAAGTTTGGTGGATGCTAGCTGGATTCAGACTCTATTTCTGTATCCATCATCCAGTGTTGACCTAAGGTTTATATAATATTCACATTCTCTATTTATGATATCTTTTGGGCTCACACTGTTACTTTTACCCCATGGGCAACATTTGCCAATAAGCTGCATGCTGCTGTGCGTGTTTTCCACAAATGAAATTCAACTCCGTACATGCATTTGAAAAGGGAATGGGAGTTTACTTTTATTTTAAGTAAAATCAAAGACAACACAGAGCAAAGTGTTTCTGATGGTAAAAGTTCTGTGTGCATCAAAAAACATTTTGTAATTTTATTTGCCAAATTGTGATATTAATAGCTTTTGCCTCATGTTAAAAAATATGTCCAATTGGCTGTTAAACATAATGCGCACTTCTGTATTTATTAAACAGATGGATACAAGAATTGCATGGTTTTATCAAGTGGAAAATACTGAGGACTTCCAGGACTTCCGTTATAATTGTTTTGATAAGCATCATTCTACTGTTTCAGCAGTTTTGTGTTAATCCTCATACAACACTGAACACAAGAACTATTATGTTCAAATGTTTTTAATAACCAAGTAACTTGTTCAAATTAAGTCACAATTCTTCTATGATTTAAGAAACATGCACTTGAATTTTCATTGTTAACGTATCTTTATATAAGCTGTAGATCAAAAGCTTCTGTCAGATGTTTTGTGAAACAGCAACAGGGATTGCTCATTTTTAGAGTACGCCTTGATATGTTCAGCATTTGATTTTGTTGCCTTTTTCAAACAACTTCTGATTGCACAGTGAATATTTTTGTTACATCCAACTCCTCACGAATACTGAAAAACGTATTGTTTTTCAGTTACTTACTTGTGTGTTTTCCGTGTCTGATGCCTGTCTTATGTGATTGTTTGGCCTTTTGTATTAGACCATTTTCCAATGTAAAACAAAGAGGGTTGTCAAGGCTGGTTGTTTTTAGTGCTTTGGTTTTTGTTATGGTTTTAGAAATTCAAAGATTTATGTATTCGTGCCAGTGCTGAAGCCATTACTACTCCACGGTGAAGACATCTTGTATGGTATGATGCTATTTCCTTTGTTTTGTTTTGTTTTTGTTTGTTTTTTTAAATCCATGAGCATTTTCATACAACAGTGCCAACTTGCAGCCATGATTCAGTGGTTCAGATGAATTCTGTTCACATGACCATCTCTGCACGCTGTGGTCAGTCATAGTATGATGAGGCTCAGTTTAGTTCAGCACGGTATAACAATGTGAAGCAGTCCACCGTTAATAATAGGCAGTGTGTTTGGAACTTAATAAACTTGACACCTTGTTATGGGTGGATGTCACTATCTCACATCTTAAAAAAAAAAAAAAAAAAAAGAGTCAGGGTATCCGTCAATATTTCCATGGAACAAAATGGAAATTCTTTGAGGAGTTTCAGGACAGCGGAGCACTTCTGGTAGAATCAGGGGTGGCTCTGTATGCAAGGTCATGCATGGTCAATATGGTCTTCTTCTTCATGCACTCTCTATAACTGCATGTGGTATTGCATGGGGATTGCACTATAAACAAAATTGCATATACATTTGAAAGACAACTTTTGTCCTTTGTTTTCTTTTTCTTTTTTTGTACATGTACATAATGTTTACTTAAATGTTATTCTTGTACTGTGCCACATAATGTAATCCACAGATGATGATGATGATGTGATGAGAACATCCCAAAGCAGATATTTAATGTAATATCCAGCACAGAAATAATCGGTAAGGGAATACTTGAATACTAATCAGTACAGTTTATAACAATTTGGGCAGTGCAAATAAACATGAATCCTATACAAATCTTGCACTTGTGTGTACCATTTTCTTTAATTTATTAATCCAAGAAAAGTGGACATAAAACAAAGCAGATACCGTGGTCACAGTGCACATACTGCCATCAGGTGGCCAAGCTGGTGTTTTTTGTTCTGAATGTTGTACAGAGGAGAGACGTGAGTAGGTGGAGTGTTTAGTGACATTCTATGAATGTATTAGAGAAGAGAAAAAATATTTGTCATTTACATTTTCATTTGTTCTTTACAATAAATACCAAATTAACTGATGTGATGTGTATCATTTGAAAAACAAGATTTTTAGAAACCTTTAGAAACAATGTTGTGTTCAATTTGCAGTGGTGTAAAGTAACTAAGTATATTTACTCAAGTAGTGTACTTAAGTACAAATTTGAGTTACTTTGCCACATAATACAGTTTAATATTCTTCATGTTGTTTAAAATTGGCTTCCCTTTTTTATTTATTTTATAAATTGTATATTGCATTATAAAAAACATATGATACATTCTACAATATGATGCACTACTATTTCTATGAATCTACCCAAAGTATCTAAAATTTGGTCCATGTGAATGAACTGTTAATGATAAAAACAAACAATAATATATAGTGTAGTAATATGAGAGGCCAGTCTGCCTAATGAGTACTTTTACATGTAATACTTTACGTACGTTTTGCTGTCCATACTTCTGTACTTTTACTTAAGTAACATTTAGTATTTGGGGCTTTGGAGGATTTTTATATAACAGTATTTGTACGTTTACTTAAATCTGAACACTTGTTCCACCACTATCAGTATGAATTTCAGTATGCTGCCAGGGTTGCTGGCTTTTTCCTGGCAGTTATTACAGTCCATAGTTGGAAACAATGTGTTATATTCCAAGGCCTCCACATCACTTTTGTATGTGATGGTTGCTGTATAAAAATGTATTTGCTTTTTTGTTTTGTTTTGTTTACTTTAGAGTGCTAGCATCTCTTATGTTAGCTCATTACAATTTATATTAATGCCCACCATTTTAACATACATTGACATTTAAGACAACAAAATAAATACCACTTTATTTGGTATTAAAGACATTTTGTTACATGTTCTCACAAATTCATTAAAAAAAGGTTGACCTGAAAAATGTTAACCCTAAAAGGTTTCTGGTATAAGAAAAGCAAGATCTTGCTTAACATTGACACGTTAATTGCAGTTAGCTCCTCTATTTAATTTGAGTAAGGCAATGCATATGTGGTTTTGGGTTCTTGGCAGCAACGTGCCAAGAAATTATTGGTTTACATCATACTCCAAAATATCTGACAGCACTGAATAACAATGATTTTATCTTCATCTTAATCAATGATATATATAATCAACAACATTTTGTTGAGAAGCTTCGTTATCTCAACAGCTACCATCTTAGGTGGGCCACTAGAGGACAGTTTTGTTCTGAATTTCACTTCTCTGTGGCTTCATTTGAGAAGTCTGTAGGCACTGACTGGGTCTATGGTGCAGATCTATGTTTTCCATCATCATCAATGAAAAGTCTAAATCGAATGATATACAATGTTTACTATAGTCTGACATTTTTGTTCTACTGCAGGTTTCCCTGACCTAGCACATGCCACACACTAACATGGTTTTACTACACAGTAGATCACATTTGATGAAGCTTGTTTAGCTTTTACCAATACTGAACACTGTTAAGGTCTTATGGTGACAATGAAGTGATACCTAAAGCTTTGAAATGCATTGCGTGTCTTCCCTCAACCCACTTATCCTCATAGATGGGACTAAATTGGGTTGGTGGGATTAACAGTTTTAGATATAATGTTAGGAAAAATAAAGTGTTTCAGAGGTAGAACTGGGAAAAGGACCTTGAACAAGTTTTATGGCTGTAGCCACTTCACCAACAACCTGGCTACCAATGAGGGACTTGCTTGAGAAACCATAACAGGTGTTGAATTAATCCAACACAATTAAAGATGCCGTGTGTCAGATTTAGTGGCATCTAGTGGTGAAGTTACAGATTGCAATCAATTTAATGCCACTCTCCTCTCCCTCTTATTCTTATTTTGATTATACATTAATTAAGACATTCTTGTTTCTACAACTTGCCACTAAATTCTACGCGCTTATTCAAATAACTTTATTTCAATAAATAGGCAAAATTAATAGATTACCTTAAGCATATACACTGGGTTACACATCTGCTCAAACACCATGTTCAAGCATAAGTGTCCCTCGGGGAGTCCTGTGGGGGGTTCTCCGGGAGTACGGGGTATCGTATCGCATAAATCAGGCTTAAGGCTGCTGCCCCCGCGACCCGACCCCAGATAAGCGGAAGAAGACAAGACGAGACAAGATTATTATTATTATTACCTTACGTTTGTCTATTTATATTCTTCTGTGTTGCATTTTTTGGGAGCAACCATCAAGACACATTCTTTGTATGCTTGCATTGCCTAATAAAATAGATGCTGGTTATGATTGAATGAGCTATTAGGCTAACATAAAAAGCCAAAACCAAGAATCATAAAGATACAAATCTCCATTGTTGTAAATAGTAGCCTATGCATGTGTCGGTATTTGACAAACTGGGAATAAAAACAGATTGGTCTTCTCAGCCCTAACCCTAATCCAGTCACTTCAGGCCTTCCTCCAAGCCTCTTTGTCCTACATTGGCAGCAATGTTGTCATCTCTGAACAAACAAACAAACAAACAAACAAACAAACAAACAAACAAACAAACAAAAAGCTTAATTTTCTATATTGGGCCTTTGAAAGTGCTCTCTGAAACTATTGCATTTTCCATTGAGAATAAAATTAATGTAAAACGCATGTCAGGATTTTTATCTCTCACGGATCCTTCATGATGTTACAATTTAATTATTAGCTCTGCAGGGTTATGCTTAGCCCTTTTCTGTTTGTCTCCTTTGTGTTTGTTTGCAGAATTACTCAAAAAAGTTGTCAGCAGACATTCCAGGCAACTTCAGATTTAGGCTGATTGTTGAGCAAGGCAGGACCAAGCAATTTTTCAATGAGCCAAATAAGGACAAGGTAATGACAATGATTTAAACAGTCTGAGATAAACTCAGCCCTGAACAAACAAGCTACTGCATGTCTCAGGTCCATATTCTTTCGATGAAAAGCTGACAAATATTGTATCTTGTTAACTGAGTTGGTGAAGGTGTTAATTCTATAAAGTGTCATCTAGTTGGTACAGTGTTTAAAGTACATTTGGAATTTGAATTACCTTTCTGAGAAAAGTGAATAATCACTGCAGCAATGTAAGAATAGAGTATAGATAAGAGGTATGACATGACCCTACCATTCTGCTAATTGCCTCTGGTCAATTCAGGTAAACTTAAGTCAAGTGCAAGCTTTTCTTGGAAAGAAATAGACAAACACCATAAAAGAATAAATATTTTATTCACCAGCAGATATGGGTTTGGACTCAAAGGTAAAGCTGTAGTATATCACCGATTTGAGTTCTGAGACAACCATCAAATACTGCAAGTTCACCCCCAAATTGCATGATGTAGTATTAATACTTTTATTATGAATACTACTTTTGTTTGTTTGTTCAGAAATGACAACACTGCTGCCAATGTAGGGCGTAACTACAGGCTTGGAGGAAGGCCTGAAATGACTGGGTTAGGGCTAGGACTGAGAATACCAATCTGTTTTCATTCCCAGTTTGGCAAATACTGACACATGCATAGGCTACTATTTACAACCCTGGGGATTTGTATCTTTATGATTCTTTTTTTCCCCATCATAATCAGCATCTGTTTTATTAGGCAATGCAAGCATGTGTCTTGATGTTTGCTCCCAAAAAATAGAATAAAAATAGACAAACGTAAGGTAGTAATAATCATAATAATAATGATATAAACAATAATATTAAAATGAAATTGGAATTTTACAGAATGACATAGTAAAAGTTTTAAAATTTGATTAAAAAAAACTTAAAATGAAATATTGACTGTACAAAGGAAATATGGACAGTGCTATGGACAAAGAAATGAAGTTTATGAAACATGTGAAAGTGAAAGAGAAAAAATTAAATGTGACGTAAAAATAAATTATACAACGATGGAGGTTGGATGCAATCCATGTCATATCAAACCAATGGTCAATAAAATCTTTATCATTATACGGTATTTGTCTATTTCTTTCCAAGAAAAAACAGCTGGTTGCCTTAACTTTAACTGTCCTGAATTGCCCAGAGGCAATTAGCAGAGGTCATGTCATGCTTTTTATCTATATCCTATTCCTACTTGGCTGCAGAGATGATCCAATTTTCTCAGAAAGGTCATTCAAACTGTATTTTAAAGTGTACTTTAAACTCTGTGCTTGTGTGTTTGTGAAAGGGATTGTCCCACTGTCCAATTTTGCATTTCCCACTGAGAATAAAAGGAAGGTCAGTCATTTAGTTTGTTTTCACTGCAATGAAAGAAACTAAGGTTGGTATTACACGTTTTGATGTGAGACTGGGGACACATTTGCTCTCCACAGATGTTTAATGGGAAGGACTGGGGCATCACTTGCACACAAAAATGCACTTTGGTGTATACACTGCAGGCAAGCTGAACGTATCAAGTAATGTTATTTGTATGCAGATTGAAGAGACAGGGTTTATGGCTATAGTTGTGGTTATATCTCCTGTCTCGATTCTATTTTTATTTATTATATTCTAATTTGTTATATTTAGTTATTGTATAAATTTTGCCTTTAATTAGCCTACATTACTTTCTTAGACCTCACTGCTTTTGTATCTTGATTTATGTCAAGGGGTTGCTGTAATTTCCCTTTTGTATAAAAAAAGTTCTCTATTTAGCTATGTATCTAGCTATATATAGGATTACAGCCCTGCAGTTGATAGGGGTTCACTAACTGGGACTGTGATTCCATGAATTAAAATTACGCAGAAAAAACACAGTATGCGATAGTGCAGGATACAAAGGCGTGGAGTAATAGTTCAAAATGCAATCCAGTGACATAAGACCATAAAGCAATATTACAACCTGTTACAAAAGCAGATAAAAGAAGTTGCTTAAGATCTGACTGAATTCCCAGTATAACTCCCTGTTGGAATATTACAGATTGTTTTATGGGCTCAGTTACACAAATCTATGTGTTTTTACATGTTAATTACAATTTGAAAATGCTCACAATCTAATTCAACAAACTAAATAAAAATATAGGTCAATGAAAATTACACATGCTCCTAGAGAATTAAAGTGGATTTCAGATAATGAAATCTAGTCAGAGACGCCAAAGTTAACGCAATACCAAACTATTGTGTAAATGCACCTTTCTTTAATCTCAAGGAAAAAGATATTCGTGATAAAGCGCCGTTTAAACCAAAAAGCATAACAATGACAATCAATAGTCAATCAGTAAATGACCCATATACGATCAAATCAGAGTCTCTTCTCTGGAGCGCGTTTCGCCGAACAGAGCTACACCTTTCTATTGAAATAACCAAAGAGCACTGTCATCAGCGCTCACACAGATAAGATAATTCATTATTTGCCAAACCCCTGGCCAAGAAAGACGAGGGAGGGGTTTGCACTGTTCTCCCGCTACAGTATTTATTCTGACACCTCCGTGCGTTCCTCACAACACTGCCAGCAGACATGTCTACAGACTTTTCCAAGAACGTGGAGGAGAGGCCCGAGCCTTTTCAGGCAGAAGTGAAAGGTAGGTGGAGTGTTTACACTGTTAGATGAACAGATGGGATGAGATGAGGTTTGAGTTCATGTATGACTGAGGTATTTCTCTTCTGTGTTTCTTCTCGTTTAGGAAGTATCCCCAGCTGGCTGCAAGGCACCCTCTTGCGCAATGGCCCAGGCATTTTTTCTGTTGGGGAGACCAGCTACGAACACTGGTTAGATGGGATGTCAATCATGCAGAGCTTCGCCTTTAAAAACGGTTAGTCTGGCAATTCTTACCTGACATAGGGGAGAACGGGGTTGGTCGTCACATTCATCAGATCTCGTTTTGGAAAGAAAGTTTCAGAATTTAGATGAGATGTTACTTCCAAGGTCTGGAGTAAACTGCTTGACATGGAGGTGAGAGGATGTTTTTCATGTGAAAATGTAAATATCCAACTCTTCAGTATTTCTTTTCAAGGCTTTTACACAATGAGTTTATAATAAAACTAAAACTATTACCATTAATAACTATGAAGAGAGAGTGATAGGTAGGTAGGTTTTTTTCTTAGCTACACCAAACCATGTGGTTGTTAGCTTTTCTGTTTATGTTCTCTTGGTGCATGAGATGTGTTAGGTTGTTGTATTTCAATGAACCTAATCATTTTAAATAATTGTTTAAGTTTTTCTACATTTTTTTTTAATTTTTCTCCATTAAAATAACACAGGGACAACCATCCCCACAGTGTGTGACAACTATCCCCATTGTGGGGTTGGTTGTCACAAGTGCACAAGACATATTTGACGGCCAATATCTTTTGAACAGAAGCAGCTGAAGGAGAGTAAGACCACTCTATCCGTACCTGACACTTTAGTATTTCATTACAAATCAAAAGGGAATTTATTCAGTTTATGGTTTATGAGGAATTCAAAGGAAAGTAAAAAGTGTGACTACCAACCCTGTTCTCCCCTACGGAAGTAATTAATGAAATACTGTAACAAAGATCCCCAAACCCTGGCTCGCTTTGAATTTATTTATCTGTGAATATCTGATACAACCATTGTATGTGAGTGTGAGGAGCAGCTGCACTTACAAAGACATTTTTTCCATCTTCCAGGTGAAGTGATCTACAGAAGCAGATACCTTAGAAGTGATTCCTACAAAGCAAACATGGCTGCAAACAGAATTGTTGTGTCTGAAATGGGAACAATGGCCTATCCAGACCCAAGCAAGAACTTCATTTTCAAGTAAGCATGTACTTTATTAAATTTTATTATATTGATTTATTTTATAGTATTTTTTATTCCAATTTAAACTTGTTCCATTGTTTACAACAGTGCAACATTAACGTTCAGTGTGAATATATACATTTCCAGACTAGGTGTGATTAATCGTTAACACCTCCAATACCTTTAGCAGGTAACAGTTTGGTAAATGGGGGTTTACGGTGCAAGGGTTTTCTAAAGGATCTGTGACATCAACATAAGTCTATTGTGTCAGTCTGTTGTGTTAGAGGAGCCTCCTGCTGCTTCTCTTTCCCTCTCCAATTCTACATGACCCCCTACCGCCTCTTTGTCATTATAAGGTGAGAGTCTCTTTAAAAATGTACCCTTACTTTTCAGAGCAATTACCTTTCTCAACCACACGGTGCCCGACTTCACTGACAACAGTGCAAGCAATTTCATTAAATATGGGAATGATTATTATGCCGCCTCTGAAACCAACTACATCCGCAAGATTGATCCTGTGACCCTGGAAACCCAGGATAAGGTAATGTCATCAACTGATCTGTTAACACACAGTACATCTGACCAAAGCTTTTGGTTCCAGGCTCATGAATTGCTAAACTGTTTCACACAGGTGGACTACATGAAGTTCCTGCCTGTAAACCTGGCTTGTTCCCATCCACACTACGACAAAGAGGGCAACGCTTACAACATTGGGACTTCAATAGCAGAGAAGGGAAAGACAAAATACATGGTGTTCAAAGTCCCTGCTGCCTCAGAGAAAAGTATATAAACCTGCTCTACTTTGTCTTTACACCTCAGTGTTATGTCTTCCTATCAGCTGTACTTTGTAGAAGGTGAAGAAAGTTAAAATACAAGACACTGTAATGCAAATACAGGATATCACAGGGGAGGTGCATGAAGAACAGTCAGGGCTAACTACTGTATGTCTCTTGACATTGGCTCCTAATATGGATTCTAATGAAGGGCAGTATGCACACTTAAACACACTGAAATAGCTGTGACCATAGCTGTAGTCTTGCAATTTGTAAATCTTTCCTTCTATTGTGCACTTGCTATACAATATTCAGTTCATTTAACACTATAGTAATACTAATGTAGTGTTGAAAGTCTGATTCCTACATTGATTGATTATCACAAGTTTATTCACACTGTATATTATTGTTTTTATTTGCAATGTGTACACATACAAGCTACATGCAATTAAAATGATTTCAAGGTCAGTGTTACCTGTTAGATAAGATAAGGTAATATGAGATAGACCTTATTGTCCTTGTGTGCAGTATAAAATCCCAGCAACAATAATATAACAATAACAATAAAAAAGGGATATATTTATCAATCATCACATGGCCATATGCAATAGAAAAAGTGTGATAAATAACAGTAATTATAAAAGAAGAAAGACAGCTATGGCATATACATTATTTCTTGCACTCTTGCCTTCTATTTTTGTTTATTTCTTCTAAAATTTCTTGTTAACTTTCAGACAAAGGCAAGAATGTCCCTGCACTGAAGAATGTGGAGGTGATCAGCACGATTCCCTGTCGCTCCCTCCTTACGCCCAGTTTCTACCACAGCTTCGGCATGACGGACAACTACTTGGTCTTCATTGAGCAGCCTTTCAAACTGGACATCATCAAGATGGCTACTGCATACATGAGGGGAGTCAACTGGGCAAGCTGCATGAAGTTCTGCCCCGAGGAAAATGTAAGTGGTCACTCTGAAACTCATGCCATGCCTTCTATTCACACCACTGGCAAGAGGGTCTGAATTAGCGTGGGTGTGCATTCTAGACGTTAAACATTACTTCACTGTTTTTCTGTCTGTTTATTCTTTCAACAGACTCTGATCCACCTGATAGACAGAAAGACCGGCAAAGAGGTAGAGACTAAGTACTACACTGGAGCAATGATCGTCTACCATCACGTCAACGCTTTCGAGGACAACGGTCATGTCATCTTCGATGTCATCGCCTACAGTGATAGCAGCCTTTATGACATGTTTTACCTCAGTAAGCTGAAGCAAAATGCCGAATTCCACGATGATTCCTACTCAAAACCAGGCTATAAGAGATTTGCGCTTCCTGTCCAGTCAGACAAGGTGGGATTAGGAAAAGCTGATTTTATTTACTAAAACATAGAGATGTTCTTTAAATAACTGAATCTGTTTGGTCTACAGGGCGCTGCGGTTGGAGAGGATCTGGTGAAACTCAAATACACAACAGCCAGTGCTGTGAAGGAAAAAGAAGGCAAACTAATGTGTCAGGCAGAGGTGCTTTGTCAAGGTGAATCAAGCTGTTGAAGTATTCTAACTATTCTGTCTGCCCGGTCTTGATGAGTTATTGATTTGTTCATACAAATACAAAAACTGTCATTTTATTTCTATCAGGTTTGGATTTACCCAGAATAAATTATGACATCAATGGCGAGAAGCACCAGTTCGTCTACGGAAACTGTGTTGAGGAATCTGCACATTCAAAACAGGTAACATTTGCTATTGTTTTTAATTTGGCTATTGCTGTCAAATGCTGGTGGGAACATCCTTGTTCGTGATTTTTTTATGGTCTCTTAAGTGTTATTTTCCAAGAGAGACCTGAAACTTGCAGACTCGTGAAGAATAGAGATTGTAAATGCAAGGCCATTGGGAAACATATTGTTCCTGACAACATTGTTTTTTTCCAGAGGTAGAAAGCAATTTGCAGAAGTAAGAGTAACCGGTTGATGTAACAGTGACAGCTGAAGTGCGAATTACCAATTCCCCCAACAAAGACCAAACTACTTAAAAACCCTTGTTGTAATACCCACACGTCCTTTCCATTGGGTGCACTTGCAAATCAAGGTACCAGTGACAATGGAAAGAAGTCAAGTCACTAAGGCTTTAAAGGTCTGAGTTACAGAGCTCTTATACTTTGGATGAGAGAGTTTCCCCTCTCTGTCACCCTGTGCCCACAGTTGAGGTCTAATGGCGGGAAAGGGAAATAAGTAAAAGGAAACATCTTCATTTACACAATTGGATCTTTTTATTGTTTTCCTCTCTTGCGGGAAGTGACGCAGTTCAGATGACATCAATATACATTTTATATTAGGAGGTGGCGGGTTGGGCGGATGGCTAGATAGATAAATGGCCAAAAGTGGATTTAGCTGCGGGACTCCATTGGAGTTTCCTGTTTCCAACTGAGAGTGTCAAGTTTCCAACCACAATTGAGGACAGTTTTCTAAAAACCCTAACTTCTATTGTCATGGTATTTACTGTTGCAATGATGATGATGGCTTGATAACTTTAAGTAAGTAACTTTAACCCACACCATGTTTCAAGTGATCATTTTAACCCAAACCATGATCCTTCCCTAACCACACCAAGTGGTTTATGTACCTAAACCTAACCAGACCCCAACCCCAGCTTTGTCACACCATGAAACTTTTTTTTGTTGTTGTTGTTACGATTACTGCAGCATATTAGAAAATGCTAATGAAGCTCGCTCTGGAATACAGGTACAATTGGCCTATGTGGTCATTTCATTAAGAGGATATGTTGTATAAGTGTCCCCCTATTTTGTCATACCTCACTTACATAATGGATCAATTTGCAGCCAGTATGGACTGGAGGCCAAATACAACAACCAAAAATGGTTTCAGTGTACATGTGGGCTACCTGAGTCTTGTTTTGAGAGAGATTTGAAAAAAATGTGAAACTATAATTTAATTTTCTCATTTCACAACTATGTTTTCAGTAATAAGCTCTATTGTCTTACTAAAAGAAACACTGTATTCTAGTGTAAAACAATAACATAGTTACAGGTCATTATTTTATTTTGCATTAATGAAACAGCTTCTTACTCTGTAGTACAGTCTTGGTACGTAACTGATGTCCATGAAACATTTCCAAATGATCTTGACAATGACGGAAGTCTACCCTGCTAATACTAGGAAAATAGTTTATGTTACTAATGTGCCTTATGCCATTACTAAACAACCTTTATAGCTCTTTTCCAGGTATATGGCTTGTAGTTGGGACAAAGTTCTGCATGGGCTTGTCAACAAGATAAGCTTTTTATACATCTCTTTATGTAAGCTAAAGAAAGACTAAGACCAGTAATCAAAAATGATTCAGCAGTTTCTTAAATGAATCGGCCTAAAAACTTAGTATGTCCAAAGGACATATCCATGCTTATTGAAAATCTGCTTGTTATGGAATTTATGTGATTCTCTTTTCAACATCGCTGCAAAAACGTATTTAACATATATTTTTATTATTAAGTGGCCATACTGTCCTCTACCATCTCTACTGTAAAATCACGCTATCAGGACCTTTCTGAGTATTATCAGTTACAACTTGAGGAAATCAGTGTTAGTTTATATTGCTTTGAGATTAACTGTATGTGCAGATTTTTGTAGAGTAAAAGTGTGTCTTTAATTTTTTTCTTAATCTATTCACTTACTGTAGATTGGAAAGTTTGACACAGAAACCAAGAAAATGGTTTACTGGGGCGAAGACAACTGCTGGCCATCAGAACCAGTATTCATCCCCAGACCAAATGGAGAATCAGAGGATGATGGTAAGAGTGCTGTGTGGTGTTGTGGTGTGCACGCACAATATATAGTTAACAGTATATATGACACCATTTTTTACTATGTAAAAAATTCCTTAAATGTTTCATATTCTGCTCTGCACTCATTCAGCAACCTCTTCCTTCCCTTTTTCAGGAGTGGTCTTAACATCAGTTATCAACACCAATCCAGGCCAGAATGGTTTCATTCTGGTTCTTGATGGCAAAACATTCAAGGAGGCAGGTCGCGCATACGTGAACAGTCCACTCCACAAGGATATGCATGGATTTTTTGTCCCAGATGGAAATTAGTACATGTATGTAAATGCCTTTGGCCAACTTCCAAAACTATATCGGTGTCAAAAAATATGGGGCACAGGAATATGTGTGAACACTACTGAATTGGCTTTTAGACAGATGTGCAATGGGGATTCATGAACGTGCTGGTCCATGGACTATCCCGTCTCTGTTTAAGTATAGAGATTGTATTAAAACTTTTTTTTTCTTTTTGTATTTTTATTAAAAATAATGCACATTAATTGATTTCATCTGGATGACAATGTTGCCTAAGCATGTATATACCACTGTTTATTATGTAATCCATTTTATTCTATTGTACTGCTGTGATTGTTATAGTACCTGAGCACATTAAAGAGCTTTCTGAGATGAATTAGCACTCTTTAGTTTGACAATATCAAAAAAATAAATCCAACAGTCTAAACAAGTAATTCTCAATCACCTAACTCCTAACCTAATTATCTGTGAGAAGTTAAGTCACAAGTAAAGTCCATTTAGTTCACTCCTGGATTTTAGGCAGAGAGCAGTAAATATTATGCCTTTAAATGTAAAAGTTGCCTTGTTGTCTTCACAGCTTAACACATTTTGTCATGAAATGTTATATGTAGGTGTATTATAGATGTATAGTGTTATAAAGGAGAAAGTTGAATTAAACAAGAAACTATATTTGCAAGCTCTTGAAGATAAAACTATTACATTGTTTTGAATATAATGAAGGCAAATAATAGAGCACAGTGTACAGTATGTCAACAAGATGTGACTGGTCTTGTAGTAGCCTATGGAACAATGAACAGAAACTAGAGAAAAATGTATTAAGGTTTTCTATCCTGCCAAAATATAAAAAAACATAAAACTATTAGCTATAAACTATTAAAATACCCTATGTAGTCTGCATCTTGCATCTTACCTGATAAGACTCCAGGAAAATCAAACACTGGGTATTGGAGAAGCGCTGACAAGTTCTGGAACACAAATCTGTTTTCAGCTTTTGGAATTTTTCTCTAATCTTTGATTTTTTGTAAAATATTGGAAGATATGAACATTTTTTGAAATTATACAATGTGAAAAGTTTAGAAGGAAAAATCACTATTTGGTGGAGCTGTGAACAACTTATAAATATCTGAAATGTGAGCCCGACTACACACTGCTATTTGTTATAAGTCAGAAGCCAAAAAGGTTGGAAACCACGTGTTTCATCTTCAACAATGTGTTGCATTTTAAAAGTTTGTTATTTATCCATTGTGTACAGTACCTGAGAAAAAATGTACACTTACTCTCTAACAATGCAGAGACCCAAAATAACATATCCCAGAAACCTATGATCTACTGAATCACATAGACCTACAGGGTATCTATCGAATGACTAGCTATCCATATTAGTGTGATATAATATGATGCATTTATCAGTATTCATTTTGAACATTAAAATAAACTTTTAAAATGTGAAAATCATACTATAAAGATAACTGCACTGAACAATTTGTAAAACTCTTTGTAAGTATTACATAAAACAAGAAATGTTTATTTACTTATCACCATAATTTGCATGTTATGGGTAAATTATTAACGGTATTATTTCCTTACACAGGTGTAGTCACTATCTAATCAAAAACACAGGCATAATCACTGTCTTTTGTATTACATAGGTTGACAGTTATAGAGCAGCAATTCAGTCACATGGGCCAACAATCACAGAATATATCCCATCACAGCGACACAAAATCACAGTATAGGGCATCGCAAAGAACTATAATAAAAGTATTTTGTAAATCATTACAAATTGAAATTGACGAGTGACATGGCTTTCCTGGGGCGAAGGTTGGCTACTAGAGGGAGACAATGACCTTGTTTAATCAATCCTCTCAACTGTTTGTAGGACATCAGCTGAATCTGTCTCAACAAAG
This sequence comes from Scomber scombrus, assembly GCF_963691925.1. Classification (NCBI taxonomy): domain Eukaryota; kingdom Metazoa; phylum Chordata; class Actinopteri; order Scombriformes; family Scombridae; genus Scomber; species Scomber scombrus. The sequence continues at coordinate 9,886,847 of NC_084989.1, forward strand.
AAATAAGAAATAAGAACAAAGATACAAACACAAAAAGCAATAAAAAGTCACTAAAATATTGTCTTTAGATAATATCCTGCTGTTTTTTTATATGTTACAGTGTGCACTGCTACATTGTTTTATTTGGAATTACTGACAGCCACACCAATATCATATGACTTGGGCATTTAATCTTTCACCAGTGAGATTAGACGTCAAAACTAACAAAGTCGACAACAAAGTCAAATATGAGTACAGTCATTGACAAGACAGTGAAATGACTCATGAATGAGATGAAGAAAATATAGAAAAAAAACAATATGGAAAATACAACATAGGGGCCATTGTACTGGTCATTAAATCACATCAATGTAGACGTTATCCTCCTAAGAAGTCATTTAATTTGAGATTTAATGTTAAAATGTTGTATGATTCCAAGATAAACATTCATGGACAGCATATCTACATATTTGATTGGTGTGACATTAACCATAACTGGGATAGGAAATGCAAAATCCACAGATAGTCTGCACAATCACTATAATAATAATTCAAACAGATACCCTTATACCCTTTATATAACTTACAGGAATATATGGACTTGAAATAACACACTAGTGTACTTGAGTGCAATCTGTATTGTACCTTTTCTAATACCCAGCAGCAAATAAATTATTTGTCTCAATATTCACTGTAAACTAAATCATATTTGAAGACACACACACCCACCCTCAGACACACACACACACACACACACACACACACACACACACACACACACACACACACACACACACACACACACACACACACACACACACGGATTATGGTGAGTGGCAGTGTGTTAATATGGTTAACCAAGTTACAGCAATATTATGGACAGTTTAATATGTAGCCGATTCAGTTTTATACAACTTGTACGTCAGAAAAGAATGCCAAACTCCAGCATCCATCACGACTGCATGCTACAAAACACAAGAGAGTATAAATATGATCAACTGCTAGAATGCATTTTTAAAGTTGAAACATGAAAGTTAATGGCTCAATGAATATAAAGTTACAAAATGTTCTCATAGCCAATCATAAAACTGGTTGCGCTTTTAAAATACAGAATACCACAAAATCATTTCCTATGTATATATAAAGATTTAGAATGAAAGTTTCAAATATATAAAAATCAGAAACTGCAGTGTAGCTAATAAATATCACCTGCTATGGCAAAAAAAAAGAAAAGAAAAAATAATAAAAAATAAAATGCTGTACTTGGGGAGATAAATATGTATTATCTAGAAGTACGAGCTGGCAGTGGACACAAGGTTTGTGAACATTTGCTCAAACTCAGCTCAGGTTATGGGTCAGTGTGAGCGAATAAAAGGGGCAGTGAAGCCACCCAGTGAAACAAAATGGATTCAGCATTTTGCTTTTATCACTATGACAGTGAAAAAGCAGATCAATATTGCTCCAAATTTGAACGCAGTCCAACATCAGTACCAAATGCTGCATGTCCCAGTGCTTTGTCCCGATTTCAAAGTGATATTTCAATGGCAGAATGCAACATTATTTACCCTAATTTCTTCAAAATTGAATCAGTAGTATTTGAGATATTACAGATGACATGGATAAACAAATCAACACAAAATAAGATACACTGCCTCTCTGTTCTGGGCTGTTCAGTTTATCTGGAGTGCAGTTGTGAGATAATGTCCAGCAAGCTCTCCAAAATTCAATAAACGGACAGAGCAATATCCGTGGTCACTCCAAATTAAACAAACAAAAAAAACGATTGCATGGAGGGGAAGAAAACAACGAGCACTGATAGAAGGAGCGCATGTGTGCAGGCATTGATGCAAGAAAAGCAGAGGAAGAGTAGGTGTCCAATCACAATCTTGGGTTCCTTGGAAATGCAGCCACATCAGTGGTGATTCAAGTCGAGGGGGAGGAGGGAAGACAACATTTTAATTCTGCAGCTACACTTGGGCTTACCCCAAACACCTTAAATGGCCTCTGTTCCCTTCACTCCTTTCCTCTCCGGACCACTGACACTTGAACAAGGCTGGATTTTGGTGGCTGACGTGATGCTGTATTCGCTGGGCATCACATCTGATCCCGGATCAGTAACCCCGAAGAAAAGGCAGCAAGGAAAGGAGGCTTTTTAAGGAATTTGGAGCTCACCCAAATGCAAAAAGGGAGACTGCGCTGTGGTTGCCATAGCGATGACTTGCTAATTGTGGGATGGTGGCAGTAGAGGATTTTGCTGTGTCTTTTCATAGTCATAAAATGCAACTGGCCAGCTCCAGTCAGGGGTCTAGCACTCAGGGATTAGGTAGACAAGAAATAGTGGCTGTTTGAGTTCACAAATGTGTGCAGCTCTTTGCCGCTCAGCTGTCCTCAGCTTGAGTCTCCTCTTCTTTAGCTGAAGAGCTCTTGTTTTTCTCAGTGTCTTCTCCCTCATCACCTGACAGACAGAGAAAGAATGATTGGGGTAGTCAGTTTCATGCATAAGTTACTACTTGTGAAGTCAGTGATGCGAATGAGGTTGGTTGAATCAGCAAGTAAGTCACAATGAAATCAGCGGGAAGAGACATCAACAAAGTAGAACCAGGACTGATCATCAGTATAGTGTGTGTCAAACTGTGTAAAACCAGATACCAGATGGTAATCAAGCAGTCTGTGATTGACAGCAACATGGTTATTAAACACGTACTTGCTGAACCCAGAAGGAGGAGGACTTTGGATAGGGGTCAATACTATTCTTGGCACATGCTGGATCTTTGATCTGATGGACTTACTCAGTGAAGCACTTCCATACTGAACTGAATAATCACTGAACTTGATTTACTCAACACTCTGTTCATCGTATCTGTGACTTAAGTCTTATACATGTGCTTTTTTTTCTTTGTAAATTGTGGACTTTGTTTGAAAAGAGGAAGAGAAGTGAATGTTTGCACGTTGGCACTGGTTGCACTTTATTGCTGGATATATTGTATTTGTATTTCCTTAATAAAGATCCTCTTAAAAGGAAAAAAAAACCTGTCTGAAAAGCCTGTGCTAAGCCACAGACTCTCTCCTCACGTGCTCAAGTTCCCAGTCAGCTGTGTTCACAGGCTGCTGCGCAAAAGCATTAAAAAAAGAAAAAAAACTCAACTCATAACAGCTCATAAAAAATGAAGACCAAAGTTCAGAGTCCTCTAACTACCAAACATCCAACATTTGAGATGATAATGTATATGTTGAGGTGTGCTCCTTATGTATATTGACAGATGGTCTGTTGATAGTAAAAGCCTAAATCAGCTGCAACCTTATGTGAAGCAGAATCTGAACAAAAGTCAAAGATCTCTGGGTACACGGTTACATACACAGGTACATTACTATTACCTAGAAACAAGCAGGTTTAATAAAGAGATAAGACTTTGTTATGTGATTTTGGTCCTTTCTAGGTCCTTAAGTATTTGTGTATTGCCATTATGACTTCTGATGTTTCTCACCTGACTTGTTGATGTTGAGCTGTGCCAGACTCTGCGACAGGTCAGCGGGTCCCTGCTCTCCAGAAGCTGCTGGGAGGTCATGGATGGCGTTCCTGCGGCCGGACCGCCGAGAGGCGATGAAGTCCTCATAGGTTGCCTCCACATCCGTCATTGCTGACACACCTCACCATAGCAGGGCCTGACACATGCGGGCGACACACACTTTACCAGAAGCGAAGGTACATGTGGACACGGTACATCGTTTGTGAAAATGATGAAGATGATTTGTGCAATTTGTCCTAAATAGCTTCAGACAATTTGAACCATCCGCAGTTTATGTTGGCAAGAAGAAGGTGACACTGGTTTCCCTATTCACTCAGTCAATGCATCGCTCCCTCCTCTTATTTTATGACCTAATCCAGATTAATCTATTTTAATCTCAGTGTAGGGTACGGGCTATACCAGTAACACAAAGGAGATAAATTCTGCACAAGAAATAGGCTACTGGACAGTGGAATGGAAACAAAAATGAGTTCATGAACTGATGCTGTACAGCAACAACAACAAAAAAACACACACACACACAAAGACGTAATAATGTCATGAGGAGGACAGCATTATATTCAAATGTCATCTCACTTAGAATAAGCATGAGGCACTACCGAAGCTGGGTTGCCACGAAGATTTAGGTTAAACCCCTCTGTTGATATTCAAACGCTCTGTATCAATCTGTCCCAGTGAGGCTGCTCTTCAGCATGGAGTAGGTTCTGGCTTCCCTGCCCCATTTTCACTAATTAAAACATGTCAGTCTGACATTTTTTTTTTTATCTTCATTGATTTTAAATATACACACTTACAAGAGAAAGACTTGCAGAAAGAGAACCAAGCTTCTCTGAGACCTTACATACATTAAGGTTTTCATCCAGTATAAATATTAGGTTTTAAAGTAAGAGGGGAATTGCAAAAATGACCTCAGCTCCCACATCCATTTGTAGCTATTTTCAGTGCCGGCCCAAGCTGTGATTGACCGTGGCTATTTTTGGATGCCTCTTCTGTCACCATCTGAGCACACTCACACTCAGCTGTCATTCTCAAAATGGTGTCAAGATGGGCAAGACCCAACAGATTTTTATCCATGTACAACTGTCAGTCTCGACATGTGAAACAAGAGACACAAGATGATTATTCTCCAAGTATCTGCTCGGACTCAAACATGATTCTGAGTCGCTTGTTGTTTTTTTTAAGATCTGAATGATGAGGTCTTTATTTTACCTTTCCATGTGTGTTTTATACAGCAGCTACTCTCTTTGTAAAATAATGAATGCTGATAATAAAATAAATGGATAATCTGCAGCTGTTAACATCTGCATTAGTCTGAAAAACAGTCAAATGAGGAACACACTTCTTGGTGTAACTCCAAATCTTTTATCTGTAGATATTTTAGACTCGAGATTCTTGGCATGTGTTTCAAATGCTCATATGCTATGAAATATTAATTGACAGTTTACATTATTTAATCACATGACATAGAATGTCAGTAGTGTAGCAATGTGTGTGTGTGTGTGTGTGTGTGTGTGTGTGTGTGTGTGTGTGTGTGTGTGTGTGTGTGTGTGTGTGTGTGTGTGTGTCGCTCATGCTCCCATGTGGGAACTTGAGCTCAGCTGTCCAGGACAACAATGTATCGAGCACAGGCACCAAACAAATGATCAAATAACTGGATAATACAACAGGCCAGTATAATCTGTCCTCTCTGTCGCTGTCTTAAAAAATGAAAAAAACAAAAACAAAACTTGGCTGCTCCTGCTCTGCAACCATTTGATTTGCTGGACTGCCAAACAGAAAATTAGCAGTGAGTGTGGTAGTGAAGAAGACAGTAAAATAAATGGAGTCTCACAAATGTATGCCAATGTTATTCTAGGTGACCTGGGAATAACTGGGACTGATACCCAACACTCTCTCCCTTTCCCTCTCATGCACACACACAAAGACACACTATACAGTCCTGCACTGCAAAGAAAAGTAAACATGTTATACCTAACTATAAAATCACACATATCTCAATACCTTTTCAATACGAGATTGCAAAGTATTTCAGTGTTATTTCTACATCCTGTTACATCTATAGATTATATGACTATGACAGGATTAGCTAAGTAATTAATCAAATGCCCTTCCCATTATTCCGTATGAGCTGTGATTAGTCCATTGAAAACATTTGACATAGTTTGATATAAATAGGCTAATTGATGTCAGCATTTATCATCTATTAAGTGTTAAGAGGAGGCGCTACAGCTTAGTCTTGCTCAATGGGGTCCAAATAAATAACATGCATTGTTTACAAAATAAAGACCTAATCTTCACACACAGACATGTCATTAATGGTGCAGGAGGATCACAATACGCTCAAACTGATTTCTATAACAGATCAACAGCCATTTGTTTTTCTCTGATGACAAAGACCCCCACAGTGGTGCCAGTGCATGCAAATCAACGTTACACATGGAATAATCATGCAACATGCTGCAGTCTGCTCCTACAGTAAATATTATTATTATCAGCGGGGTACCTGTTTGGGTTAAAGGGCTTCGGAATATTCGCAGGGGTCAATCACATCAGTTGAACGGCACTTCGGTATTCCCCGGTGCGCTCCCGAATGAGGATTTACCCATGTCAAGCTGACGCCAGCCAAGACACAAATACTTCCGGGTACGCATATCAAAATAAAGCCTTTTTCCTGGAGCACATTCGGGGATTGAAATAAATGTATTTGCGTCACCACTGTAACTCAGAATTTCCACGTATGTGTGCGACCTATATATTAATGTATTTACTTTGATAGTATAAATCAGAGTAGTGCTTCCATCCATGCAACATATTCATCAGTAAGAAATAAAAGAATGAGACTAATATGATAAATGTATATCACAGTGGTGTCCAATCAGTCACTTGCATTTAGGGCCAAAACATTAATTGTAACAGTGATAATAACTGAAACAATCAACCAAGTAACGTCTTCAGGGACAAACATATGAGGGATCTCAGACCATCCCAAACACCACCTGCTACATCTGTACAAAATTGAACGGGAAGTAAAATAAATGAATACATCAAATAACATAATATTGAAGTATTGAGTCTATTTATAAGCTAAAATAAGGGTAAAAACAATCAAAAGCAAGAACAAGAATATGTAAGGTAAACAAGGAAAAAGTATTAGTAAGTAAGTAAGGCAAATTATTCCTGTCTGATGGAGCTTAAATAGGTGTGTATATATTATATATCAACCAATAACATTTTTAAAAAGAAAAACAGGAATTACTGTTGCTTACTGTGCAAGAAGTGTACAAGTGGTTTGTGTTGTCCAAACATGAACCCAGAAGGACCACTTCTCAAATACAAGGTCAGATGTCAGACCAGACAGGGCAGTTATTGTATATGTCTAGTGTGTGTGTGTGTGTGTGTGTGTGTGTGTGTGTGTGTGTGTGTGTGTGTGTGTGTGTGTGTGTGTGTGTGTGTGTGTGTGTGTGTGTGTGTGTGTGTGTGACAGAGAGAAAGAGAAAAGAGAGAGAATCACCACAGAGAGTCAGTGTGAGAACAGCGATCTTGTTGTGACGAAGGAACAGAGACCATAGCCATTCATCAGTAAACATGTGTACTGTGGCCCCCTAGCATCTGGCTGTGAATTACTCCATTCACAAGACACATGTGCTCAATATGCCAAACAGAGAACTTCCGAGTGTTGCTTTAGCCAAGTATTTGAGCTAACAAAGGCAAGGGTAGGCTAGGAATGGGGGAACATGGTTGTGCCCAACAAATGCAAATGCCATACAAGTTGATGTCTATGTGCTTCTTACACATAGACAGAGGTGGGGATGTGTGTGTGGGGGTGGGGGGCCCCATTCTAGTATTTATTAGAAAAGTTTTTGTTGATGTGTAAAGGTGAATAAACTAAGATAATATTTGGAAGACATTATGTCATGTTTTAATGAAAGGACAGAAAATCTATGAGCTTATTTGCTGTTAGTGAAACCTACACTAACTACAAAATATAGAAATGTTGAGAAAAATATTTTAAATAAGCATTGCTTTTAGAAAAAAGATCTTTACAGAAAAGACTAACCCTCTTCAAAAACGAGGAGCTACTTTAATGCCATATTTGGAAAAACAATGTAAACTTGGGAATGGGGGTTGCCTCCCACGCCCCACCTACTGGTCAAAGTACTCACTGCATTAACACAAAGCGTGCAGCAACAACCAATCAAATGCATTGATGTTAGCACGTGGAGTGGCATCAGACAGGCCAGTTGCTATTGGTTGCCAAAGATCACTAACGTCAAGATAGTTAATTTTCACTCGTTTCCAAATTATACCTGCAACTGATTACAAACCACCTCACCATTTGATATTATTATCCTTATGATTCAGCCTGCTTTCTATTGTTTTTATTAGGCCTATATGTGAATTGTCTTGTTTGCTTTTATTATTAATTTTGGCTTCTGTCTATGTACTCTGTAAAGTAGAGCACGTTTCAACATTTACCTTTCCATATCCCAAGAAGGTCCGAGGCTGGGGATAGAAGATTAATTATTATCTATAACCATATAACTGAAGATAATCCACGTTTTATAACCCACTACTGTCAGACATAGCCACGCTTTGCACATATATGAGAAAAAACCTGTTCATTATGTTGTGAAGTTGTCACAACATAATTACGCTACCACTACCACAATATTGATACAAGACGATTTAATGCAATGTATCCAGGGAGAAAGGTAAAGCCACGTATATTTGGTATTTTTTGTGAGTAAAGCCTATGATTTGAGACTGTTTCCTTTGTGTTTGAACGAAGTCGGAAGTGTTGGTGGGGGGAACTCTCTCACTTCTCCGGCTGCTTTCTGGTTATTTGTAACAGCAGCAGCATCAGACAAGGGATAACCTAATGATGGAAGAATTTGAAGGTGAGTGAAATTGCGGTGCAGGTGTTTTGTTTTTTTAGTAGTTTTGTGGAAGAGTCGTACCCCCAACTTCCCGGTTGAATGCTTCCCATTTTGGGATTCACCATTGCTTCAGCTGGCCGGTTTTTGACTGCGACCTCCTTTTTGTTTTGGGATTTAGCCCAAGTAATGCTAGGTAACGTTCAGGCCAAAGATGAGGCTAGCTGCTGGCTGTGTCTGTGCCTGGGTGTGTTCCCTACATTAGCTGTACGAACCACCCGTCCGTGCTATCAGGCTGCTAACTCATGAACCTTGAACTGAATGTAAGCATTGTATTGTAACTAGGCACAGTCAGAAATGGTTTGTATTGAATGGTAGCTACCGTTTGACACATAACTGAAGCGTTTGTTCGACGGTTCATATTTTGTAAGGTTAGCTTCGGTTTCAGCATGTCTAATTTAGCCATTTTGTTAACATTTTTTAAATATTGGTGGAGTCCCTGTTAAATAAATCAAAGGCAGACATTGGTCATGTTGTGGTTGTATTATTGTGCCAACAACAATAACCGAATCAGAATGTGTGAGGCTAAAAGTAGCCATTTACCATGTATCATAACAAACTCAATGTTTTTGGTTCTCAGAGTGGGGTGAGGACCCCCGGGGTCCCTTGAGGATGTTCCAGGGGATCTCCATCAAAAAGGGGGATCATTTATTTTCACTGAAATACCACTCCTAAGGTATACAGTGCAAGAATGTATGACTATTGAAGTCATGGGTTTCATACACTTTCTGTACTAAAACATCTAAAAGCAAAAATCTTATCAGATGGGGGACCCTGGGACAACATCTTGTCAAATGGGGATCCATGGTCCAATTTGTGTCAGTTTAGGGGTCCTTGATGTGACATAGTTTGAGGACCACTGATCTAATCAGCATGACAAATGATGGCCATCTGTGGACTATTTCTGTTCTTCATGTCATGTAACCTCCTTCACTACATTCATAATGTAATCTGTTATCCTTGCAGATGGCGAAGCTCCTCCTATTGGGGATCTGGCTCAATGTAACACCTGTAAACGATCCTTCAACCGTAAAGTCCTGGTAAAAATAAGCACTCCTTCATCACTGCTTTAATACAGAAAAGTCACAAAGTGTAATAGTCAGAAGACTGAGCAGCAGACAAACGTTAATGATGGTGCACTAGGTTCAGTTCAGTCAAAATGTAAGAATATATGGTTATTCATTTGTGATAAAATAGAAAATATTTATTGTGTTGAGCATGTGCCAAGACATGCCAAACTTGCTGTGTTGGCAGTATTTTCCACAGTGATTATCAGCTGACAGTGTATCAGCTGTTTAGCCAATAGTGTATTATTGGCCACAATCCACGCAGCCAGTAGGGCTTTCTGAAGAGCTCTTTGTAGGGAAAGTGAGAATCCCTGCAGTAAAACTATGCAGTATAACACAAGTGTAACACTTTTAGCTTCATGATTGAGTTACAGCTTGTTGACCTGCTGTTGTGCTAAAATGTTTATTGTAAATCTAGTAGTGCAGACTAGATCGTAGTCACCATGTAATGGAATTTGTTAAAAAGGCATCAGACTAAAAACAAATGCAATATCTGTATGAAACCATTTTAAAAGGCCATCCTTTCACAGTGAGATTAAATGACGATTGGTCATAGAACACTTTATTTCTGTGTAAGGATGTTAGGATGCATATTTTTATTACCAACACTCTGTTTGCTGCCATCATCGCTTACCACACATGACTTAAACATAATGTAGGCTTACGTTGTAGCAGATGAAAACTCAAAATGATTTCAATAATTTAAAGGAACATATTGTTTGTCATTAGAGGAAATACACACAAACACTCACACAGGCTTCATTAACTGATGGTGCATTAGTACATTACTATAGGCATAGTGTGTGTATTTATCTAGGGATATGCACACATGTCTAGGCATGGGGCGATCTGAACATTTCATGTTACAATTATCCTGGCCAAAGTAATTGCAATGAATCATATTATCCTTATAATCATCAAAATATGCTTAAAAATGCACTAAAACATAGTGGAATCATGTTACCTTACATTTGATTAAGAAACAAATATTTTTATAGCATCATAGTACATGTACCTTTTTTTTGTGCACATCTTTTTGAGGGAAAAACAAACAAGGACAGAGTCTGACACATTCTCAGACTCTGGCCAACACCCAGCAGCCACAATGAGAGAAAAAAAAATCCATTAATAAAAAGAGTGTAGCTATCAACCTGAGTCAAGCATTCCCATTCCAGCCTTCTGCAATGGTGACGAAAAATGACTGGAAAGGTGCAGGCTCCCCCTTGTGGCAAACAGCAATTAAAATTAAATCAGGAAATAAAAAGGACTGTATGTTAGACAGCTTTTTCAAATCACTAGTTAGGATTTTCACGATTATCCTGATAATGAGTATTCAACACTATTAAATCACTTTCAGGGTTTTTTTCAATATAAGATAAAATCTTATGCCCTCCCATCACTAGACATTTCAACATTACAAATTTACAGGATTAGGAAAAACTGGATGCCACTAGAGTTGCAACAATTAGTTGATAAAGTGATTCATTGATCAAAAGACAATTAATCAGCAATTACATTGATTATTGATAAATTGGTTTTAGTCATTTTTTAAAAGAAACAATGCTAACTAATGTGAACTAGGTATCTTTGCGGTTTCGATTGTTCTTTAGGCAAATCAGGACAACTGAAGATGTCACCTTGTGTCAAGAGAAATTGTGATGAGTATTTTTTACTATTTTCAGACCAAACTATTATTCTCATACTTCACATGAGATAACATTGGCAGAATAAATGGCAATGAAAATAGCACAGCCAACATTAAATTTGTTGAATTTCTCAAGTTACATTTAAAAAAAAAGGTTTGGTTAGTAATTTGAAGACATCCGCTTTTGCTTTGGAATAAACATTTTTTCTCTTTTTCCTGACATTTTGTAGACCAAATAACTAACTGATTAATCTAGAAAATAAAATGTTTAACTGCAGCTGTAGATGCAACATTCAGATTAATGACTCTCCTGGTCTGGTGTCTTTTAAATGTTACACAAGCATCTTTGTTAATAAGATTTTGTGTAAACAAGGTTAATCTTATTAACAAAGATGCTTGTGTTTGCTTTTATTTGCTTATCGTTTTTTCTCTCTACAGGAGAAGCATGCTAAAATCTGTCAAAAGTCAGCGGCTAAAAGGAGGAAGGTTTTTGACTCCAGTAGACAGAGAGCTGAAGGCACAGACATCCCTGTACTCAAACCCATCAAACCAAAGGTAAGACTACACCTGAGATGGTAATGGAAATCCAGTCTAACCCAAATTTAAGTTTACTTTGATGATTTCCAAGAGGAAGAAAGTGTTTAACTATGTACATTCAAGTCAGAAAAACAATTTTGACTGAATTTCACACGCTGTTGAAATCATTGATTTCATAACACTGTCATGTACACATTTATCTTTTGAGGATCCTGTTTATCTAGTCTCATTGTAAAAAATGTACCACAGTTTCTTTAACATTCACTATTAATACCAAGAGTCATGTCTTGGACAGTTCTAGCTTAGATATTGATATCACAAGTCAGGAAGTTGTAGATTATGTTCAAATGTAAACCACTTTCAATTGTATTTCAGTCACAAAGTTCATCTTCTTCTGGGAAAGTAAGTTGATTTGATTTTTAATTTGTCAGTTCTTTCTATATGTATGATTTTTAGTGGCACAGATTATCCACTGAAGCCCAGAAGGCTTTCACTCACTGTTACTTGCTTTATAGATTCTGATTTCCTTTCTTTTTTTTATAGTGTCTTGAACAATCTGGGGGTGTGTCCACTCTATCATAGTGTTAATAGTTTAAAAAGCAAAATCTGTGTTTTCCTTTCCTACCCACAGTCTATGACTGACTGTGATTAAATGTATCCCCTTATATTTTTATTTTCTTGAACCACTGCTGTCTTAATCTTTTCTGGCTGCACTACATCCATTGAAACTATCATAGACTCATATTACTGTTTGATAAACCACCTTAAAACAACAGAGCTGAGTTTAAAGCACTGAAGATCCCTTCAGTAACTAGGCTGATTGATTTTTCTGCCCAGTTAGAAGTCTATGCCTTGTTAGGTTTTCAACTCAAAAAAGTAAACAATGTTGTCTTGGCTTCAGTTAACTGCTGCAGACTCGCTCCAACCTGTCTTTGCTGAAATAACAATACCCTCAGTTTAGTGGCATGAGCATCTAGTTGGTATGTGATTGTGTCCATAGCAAATTGTTACTGCTGGAATTTTGACAACCAGTCTGGAATGACTCATTAAGTTGTCAGATTATAAAATTACATATGATGCAGTCAAATAAAGTGTGTAAAAAATATTCTGTGAATATTGAATGCTCAGAGGGAATAAAGGGAAATTTCTCTGTGTTTGTCAGAGAAACGCACTTAATGAACTTGAGAACTGTAATCGGATAGGAGGAAACAGGAAGCCAGTAAGGCTATCATGCTGCCACAAAAGGCAGCTCAGAAGACGTGAACTACTTCTGTCAGAAATAATTAGCTTTACAGGAGACAGAGATTGCCACTATGCAAAGAAAAAGGACTCTGTGATTTTCCTGTTTGTTTGTCTGTTCAGCCTTGACGTGGAAAATAACAAAATTAATTAGTGGTGAGAATGAAAGGCATGATCCCCGACTACTGAAAACAAAATTGAGAATTCAGTAAAACCAGGTTATAAAGACAGGGATTTCCAGGTTGAGAAGGATTTGAATAAATATGGAATAGCATAAGCTAAGCCAAGAAAACGCTGCAGGTTATAACTGGCTTCCTGGTGGTTCAGTAACATTTTATTATTTGTTTGTTTAAGTTGAGAGTAATTAGAGAGACTTAGAGAGAGAGCAAGAGAGAGAGGGTTGACCTCCTTTCCAAACCATGCAGTTGTCAGTCAGCTCATCAATAATGTGGCGACACATTCAGTTGAATTCCTGATTGCACATCAGAATGACAGTAATGAGGTTTATCATCAATAGCCGTCAATGGCTGGTGTAAGAGAGCTTCTCCTCAATGTTTCCTCCTGCCAGGCAGAGCCCCCTAAGAAGCCGTCCAACTGGCGCAAGAAACATGACGACTTCATCGCTACCATCCGAGCTGCTAAGGCCGTCACTCAGGTCATGAAGGATGGGGGACCTTTACCCCCACCTCCTCCTCCTACTTACGACCCAGGTAATGTGCATCTCTACAGTAAATAGCTTTACCCAAGAAATAAACAAACAGAAAATATTGATCACAGGCAGACACATCTTCAGAGAAAAACTTATAGAGCATCAAGTAACTTACATGTTTATGTTCACCAAGCAAAAATTATTGTCTCGATATACAGGATTTATCTTATTGTACTAGATTTACAATAGATACAGATAGGTATGTTTTCTTACCACTTGCTTTGTCTTTAGACTATATCCAGTGTCCTTACTGTCAGCGGAGGTTCAACCAGGGTGCAGCTGACAGACACATTAAGTTCTGCCAGGAGCAGCATGCCCGTATGCCCACCAAGAGCAAGACAGGAGACACAAAGAAACCTCCTGCTCGTGCACAGACTGCACAGACTGCACAGCTCGGCGTATGTATATACAGAGAGATTATGTTTTTTGTTTTATTTGGGTTTATTTTACTTGATTTGTCGTCTTTGAGCCAATCAAATTTTCTAGATTTGGAGGATGAAAGTGCACCGTAACATACAGCATTCATTTACATTGTGACTCTGTTTGTAAACAGACCTTTTTCACATGCACTAACTGTAAATTTAGTAATATAAAAAAGTATTGATGATACAGTGAATACTTTAAATTCACACATAGGTAATTTGTTGCTTACAGCTTTCTTTTTGTGATTTAAAAAAACAGCTTTGATTAATAATAGCAAGTATAATCATTCACACACACATATTATTGAATGAGGCCCATTGTGCATGTGTGGAAAGATTCATAAAGCCATAACCAAATATTTGGTCAGGCAATTCTCAATTCTGCATAGCTGCCAAATGTTTGTAGTTAAGAAGTGTTGTTGGTAAATGCATAACAAGTTGTCATCTGTTATTACCATGGCAGTGCACCCACTTTGCAGAAGTAGTAGAATTACCAGTAGAGTAACTTAGCAACAGCTAAGCACATGACTGAGGAGTTAACTCTGCAGGCAATAAAAACAGCAGGTTTTTTAATAGGTCAATTATATTTGCTGTGAATTTACTGTGTAGTTCAGTCAATTGAGTCAGCTCCCACAGATATTCCTCACAGTATTTTAAATCATCATAATATATCAGTTTTTTAAAGCCAAACCCTCGCACATGTTGTTGTATCTGAAGGTTCCTCAGTGCAACAAGGCCCAATTACACACCAGGGTATAACGTGACTGCAGTTATGATCCATTTTCAGATGTCACTACAGCTTTAAACAAGACATAATAGGACATTAACAGGAAGAGACTACACTCATGCAGTTATTGGCTCCTCGTGCACTGGACCGGGAGTGGTGAGCTAGAAATCTTATGATAGCAAGGAAGGAAAGTGTTTTCTCTCAGGCTGCATCTCTGATTAAGCTTTTCAGTTTTTATTCATTTAAGTTTTATTTATATAGCGTCAAATCACAACAAAGTTCAAGTTCAGTTGAAGACAGTATTCTTTAATTTAATTTTCTCTTTAAGACATGATGGTGCATAGACATTAAGGGCTTTGTATTTGAGGAGAGGGATTTTAAATTCTATTCTGGATTTTACATGAAGCCCACTGGCAGTGAAGCTAAGTTGGGAGAAATATGGTTTATTTTCTTTGTTTTTGATTTGATATGTTGAATCATCAATTCTTATCAATTAAGTTATAAAATGGCAAACTCTGCTTCCTGTCATTATAAAATTACAAAGACTGAATGGCAGGGTGCTCTTTAGTAGCTATACTACTACGTACTGTATTACTGTACTGTGTGCTTACTGTGTCATTTCTGTGTCCAAGGACAGAGACTCTTTGTGTTCTCCAGCCAATGACCTCCATAGCTCATGTTTTATATAATATTACTTATTACAACCCTAGTTATTTACCATTGTGCCTCTCTTTCTTCAGTACAAGCCTCCTGCTCCTGTAAAGAAGGCCAACTCTCCTGCTGTGTCAACCATCCCTTCAGCCTCGTCCCGTTTACCTCAGAGATCAGGCTCTGGACAGTCCACCGGTAAGAGCGCAGCTCTGGTGATGATAGACTTTCAAGTTTCTCTTTAGTTACATCAAAGTTATTACATTGACTACAGTAACACACACATTGCCTTGTTCTCCTCTCTCATTATTTTTTCTCTCCCTTTCAAGGAATCCCTTCCAGTAAGGTCTCCTCTGCAGGTTCATTGAGGAGTAATCCCTCCGGCCTCACAAGCCCCCCGTCTGGGTCAGTACACACATGTGCAACACATACAGCCACACATACTCCTTTTCAACAAAGGCAGTTGGAGGGCTGGTTCGGAGCCTGTGACTAATCTTAAACCAGTTCTTTGTGTTTTAACAGCCAAAGAACTGTCTGGCAACAAGGAAAACTGGTTCCAGAGCAGCACCAATACTTTGCTGGTCCAGGAAAGATAACTGGTGGATTATCATGGCCAACCAAAACCAAATTTATTGCATCCAGTAACCACGTAGATTCCCACATGTGGTCTGTCCTGTGTGGAAATTTGCTGCAATGCTTTTTGGAGACATGAGGGAGCCACTGGCTGGTGTTACACCATATTTAGTTACCCATCAGATTCTGTGACCTGTAGTGATGGAAGAAATTCTCAATTCCTTTAGCTACTAATGTAAAAGAATCTGATATATTAATACATTTAACAAAGTACATCATTAATACTGATGAGTCAATGCCTAAGCAGTCATTACGAGCGGTTTGCTCATAATAGCATACTTAATCGTTCATTTCGTAGGCAATACATACAAGGGAAAGTAAAGCTGTGATGTGATGTCTGCCATTGTTGTTGTCCTTAAAAGTTCTTCTTTTTTTCTATTTTATGATCGTTGGCAACCAATGTAGCAGTGAATTACCACCACCTACTATGTTGGAGTGTGAAGCGCTTGAACTTGGTGTTAGTATTGCTGGGAAACCAGAGGCGTGTACAATGACATAATAATTTGGTTTTCTTATCTATGGAAAAACAAGCCAGTTCTTACCCAGATAAAAGCTTTGCTAGTTGAACCAAACTGCAATCTGGCACCAGTACTGGGTTCCAGATGGTGAAAAGGGGATAACAGACAACTGTTCTTTACTAGAGTACAATATACTGATGTTATTATTCCTCAGCTATTTTGTGCTTTCTGCTAACGATAGTATCCTTCATGGACAAATGTGTTGATATATTATCAACACTGACAATTACAATAATATGCACTGTAATTGCTCTTACAGCAAGTCAGTAGCAGATCAAATGCATGTTTAGAATTGCCCTTTTAAACATGTGATCCTACTGCGCAAAAAACAACCCCTGAAGTGGTTTTCACGTGACACAACCATGTTTCTCTTCCCTTTGTTTTTCTCTGTTCTTTGTGTTAGTGTGGGAAGTAAGACCCGAGCAGTGGGCCCTGGCTACGGCCCTCCGAGGAACACTCAGTCTGGAATAGGACTCAACAAAAAGAAAGTAGACCACTACATAGCTAGGTGAGCCAGTTCGTACAGTCATTTGGTCAGCAGAAAGTTGTGTGAGAATGATTAAAAGAGCGCAACAATAGAGACACCATACATGGTAAATGGACTGTACTTGTATAGCGCTTTTCTATTCTTTATGACCACTTAAAGCACATACAGTCTTTCTAAACTATGCTGACCTCTTGTGGTTTGGTGATGTATTGCATACAGCTGTAGCGTCTGTTGCCATTCCTTAACTTGTTTGTATACACACACTCTTGTAAGAATGCATGTCTGTACTTTGACTTACAGATGCTGTAAGCTGTTAAATTTAAATTTTTTCAGATCTGCTTTGTTATGACTGATTCTAATTTGCATATTCTAGCAAAATGGTGTCTTACACAAAATCAACAACGCTATTATTTACTTCATTTTCTTGGGGTTTGAAGTTATATTTTGAGTTTCTTATCACAACACAGTGTACCTCAATATTGATTCAATTGATACTTATAATATATTTTTGTATGTTATTCAAGATTAACATTATTTAAACCTCTAGACATATATTACATGTTACTCTGCCATCTTTGTTCAATTTCTCAGACATGACATCGACGGTGAGAATGAAGTGGGCAATGATGGAATGAAGAGTAAGTTCTGTCACTCTTGTGGAACCAAGTATCCCGTTGAATCCGCCAAATTCTGCTGCGAGTGTGGGATCAGGAGGATGTGTATGTGATGGAGGTCAGGAGGAGGAGAAAGCAGAAGAAAGTAGGGATGGACTGGTACGCAAAATACCAACAGAGGGTTTCACCAAAGCTCCTAAGAATTTAAAAGTTCATATACGTCTGTATTTTCAAAATTCAGTCTAGTTTCACGGCAGCAAAATGGTGTAATTGATCAATAACCTTACGGCGCTGTGTTTTGTTTTATAATTGTTGTTCAGCCTTCATATTAAGGCTGAGGGTTATCATTGGTGAGTACTATTATCTGCCCCTTTCATGACACAACATACAGTAATAGCCATAGTTTATCCTAAATGCTGCATTTAGTAACCCTTTTTTTTTTTTGGAGGATGATGGATCTTAGTGGTGAACTAAAGTTTGGTGAAAGTGCGATAAAGATCATGATATGATATTAGAAGCTGACATGGCTGAAACGGGCGCATAATGCAGCTCATTTTTCAAAATGACCTTAACTCTTACCGCTGGCTTCGTCCACATCTCTGCTGTTACACATGACCATTACTGCTGTGAAACTAGAGGTTACAGGGATTAACAATTTGTAATGAAGATAACTATTAATTAATAGTAACTCCTTCAGTCATGAGACCTTAAGGTCTAAAAATGAATTTTATTGTCACCGGTCAATAATGAAGAGTTATGTAGAGCAGAGTCAGTATCAGCAATTGAAAGCTGTTGGTGCATCCTTAGAAGAGGAGAAAGGAGAGAGAGAAGTAAGAGTAGATAAAAGCAAGGGGTGGGGTGGTAAAATGTGAAAAGGGAGATTAAGTAATAGTGTTGGGTGAGTCATTAGAGGTGGGTGTGATTGCCCTTGTATCTCGAGCCCCAGTCAACCGTGGTCTGAAATGCACCCCTTAATCCCATCTGCCTCTGCTCCCTCACAAACAGAATATGTTCCTATTGATGTGCAATACAATTGACTACTGAAGAAAACAATGTGGGTTTTTTTGTAATTCATTTTGGAAAGATATCACCTTTTATTGACAGGGACCAGTCCAAAACTGAACAAACTGTTGAAGGTCAGTGCTCCCTTTTAAGGTCACTTTACAGGCATAGGTTGTTTCCAGTTCCTGTCATGTTACCATTGCAGGCCTGACTTGTCTGAATAAATGTAGCATTTACCCTTTTATTCCCTCTCATTTTATACAATGAAAGTAGGTATTTATTTTGTTATTCCCTTTTCATTTTTACTGAATGAAAAATGGCTGCATTGTTTTTGTTAATGTTCTACACAATTAAAATGTGTTTTTAATTGAATTTGTATGAAACCTAAATTCACATAGATGTGTTGCAGGTTTTTCCTTTGCAGTGTTTCTGGTAAGTCAGTATTCAGTGCATTAAGGTATTTAGGATCAATAGTGCAATAACACTACAGTCATTTTAAATGCTTTGAATGGGTGGAATATGGTAATGAATTAAGACAAGCATGTCTGCTGTGGTACTATTCAGAGGATGTTAGGCACACATTTTGTCAAATATTTGGCTACTAGGAATTTAAATAAAAATTCAGTCACTTGTTAAAGGTATCCCTGTATGGTACTGAAAGTGAGGTCTGATTTGGGCCCTTCCTTCACACAGTAAGTACAGTATACTGCATTTCCGTAGACTTTCAATCTGTACCACTGGCATTACAGTAACTCTGTGGTCTAAGGCTCATGAAACATACAGGGTGATCAGATTAGAGGCTTCCACAGGTACTAGAGCTAGTTGCTCTCACTTGACATGCTGATTGATGACATCTCTCCCAAACATTGAAGTAACGACAGTGCACAGATATTATCATACCCATCCAAAGTAACAGACACGGTTTATGACTCAACACTAAGAAAAACTAAGAGGCAAAGGCGTCTTTTTGATGGCCATAGATAAGACGTTTGCCAAGTAATGAGCATTATCATTTAACAGTGATTTAAGTGAAGTATGATAACCTTTGAGAAGTTATTGTTACCAGAAGCAAGTGCTCTTCATGTCACATGACAGGAAATGTTTGAAATAGTCCAGACAGGTGTGTTTTCCTGTACTGATTACAATGGTTGATAGCCTGGATACAGTTGTGCACGTAATACAATGTATATTCACCTTCAATAAACGTTCATGAAGACAGCTGTGATTAAATTGTGGCAGTGTCTGTTGAAGAGAGAGGAAGTAGAAAAACATTGTGTTGTATGGTCAGAAAGGGTAATACTGTAAGTACAGAGTAACACATACAGTAAGCTTTTTGTTGTTTAGATATAAATATATTTGGAATACATATGCCAGGTCATATACAATATAAGTTGCTATACGCATTAAAAACAAATATACATTTTACAAAAAGAGAGTAGCTGCATGATATGTTATGCATTGTTCCTGACAGGAAGAGAAAATAGCTGCTGCACCAAAACTGATAGCTGAAACTAGGGGCAAAGGCTGAGCACTTAAAATGGTTTTGCTTTTTGGCATTTCTGATACACGAACCAACAAATTGTATTTTTTTAAAAATGATTTTCTTTTTTTTTAAACTGTAATTTTAAAAAAATGACTGAAATGCTTACTAGTGTTGTGAGAAGCATTGTATCTGAGGGGTCAGGATCACTGTTTCCCCTGCCAAATTAAACATGCCAATTAAATGTATTATTATTATTATTACTATTAATGACGGTTATAACTGTGTGAGTTCTGTTATACTTCCAACAGCTCCAGCAACAGATATGATGTGTGCACGATCTGTCTGTATAGTCAGGATGTATAATTAGGTATTAAGTGAAAACATTTCCTTGTTACACAATGGGTTGGTTGTTTTTGTCACTGTATGAAGTGTGGGGATTCTCTGTGAATGGTAAGCCTTCTTCTTCTTCTATGTCAACAACAAATGTGTCAGTGGAGTTTTGCTCTCCTAAGCTACTACTGATACGGTTTTGTTTTCAGTTAAACAGGTACCATCAATCAAAGTACTAAGTGACTGTGACAGGAAAGTTTGTAAGACGTATCCCGGGTCTGTGTACTGAACTCAGCCATCTATGGCAAAATGGGCTTTTAAAATATCAATCACGCTCAATGAATAATCAACAGTTTCATCTTAAGGAGACAGCCAATGTCTTGACATAGAGCCTAAAACAACTCCCCACACAAAAAGAAACACCCAGAGGAGTTTCAGATAACACAGATTTGCCAGGACTAGTCATTATAATCCAAAGTGAAAGCAAAACTGTATCTGAGCACCTTAATTTTCCCTGGTCATGCTTGAGCAGTCATTATTAAGTGCAAGTAAATGTCAGAGCATGTTCTTTACAATCTGATTGCTTTTTAATAATAATAAAAAAGGAATTTTTAGCTGCACAAGGGCAGTGGCACCTTTTTAAAATAGTCTCACAAACTAGTTTCCCTTTTAAACAGACTTTCTGCCATCTAAGAGCTTCATGCACAATGTATCCTGCACCTTTTGTGGACTCCATAAGACATTCTTGTGAATTCTGCATGCAGGTTGCTAGTATATGCAGTACACAGTTAGCCTTAAGCACTGTGTATGTGTTGGACGGCCTTGGAACTTTTTTCTTTTTTACACATGCCTTAATAGCTGGTTTCTGTGTAGCTTGGAAACATATGTTAAGAGTCAGTAGTCATACAACACCCAAAAGAGCTGCAAGAGAGATATACGGGTCTACTTGACAGGATAGCTTAAATAAAGGGGAAGCTTCCTCTTTCAGAATCCGATGAAGGACTGCATAGTACAGAAGCAGGGCGTGAGTTTTTTGTTTGTTTTTTGCTTCACAGTGTACTTGGGTTTGATCTCAGGTGCCCATTAACATGGTATTCAATATTGTGTAGCATTCAGTCATGGAAGACAGGATTTCATTAGCTTTGCAAAGTTTTTTAGTCTTCCTCCGGTTTTGCCTCTGCTCATTCCTCCTTTTTCTTGTTGCTGTCCTCCTCTTCTTCGACTTCACGTTGGGTTCTTTAGTCTAGTCAAGAGAATTTAAAAAACACTGCTTATCAGTTTAGTTTCTACATTTTGATTGATTTCATAAACATCAGTTAGGCATAGTGATAAAACTAGAAGGTGTCTTTCATTCATGTGCACTGTCATAGCAATATACACTTTGTGGATGCATATTAATACAATATTAAAGAACAATTCTTACCCCAAATCCAAATAAAAAGTTTGATCTCTTGCAACCATTAATACAAAACTTAAAACGTTAATAATCAAAAACAAAGAAATAAAAAAAACGTTACAGTGAAAGCCAGTTTTTGGCTAGACTGCAGGGGCTAGCTTTGTCAAGACTGTCCCTGTCTGACTGATGAATCCTAGGTATTGACCTATGTCAAACTCCTGAGGCCTGAGGCTAAAGAGTCTCTGATTTGCTCTGCTGTATGACTCAGACTTGAACTATGAGCCTGAATCATAACATTTGGATTTAGTCATCCAACGGTTCATCAAAATCAAGTACTTGTACATAGCAGAAAGATTCTATCAGAATACAGTTACATTGAGTAGAAAGTAGTTCATTACATTCTGACTTGTTTTATTTGAATTGCAGCGTATGTAACTAACAACATAAAGGTGAGGATTCAAAACAGTTCTGAAAGCAGTGTGACTCAGAAATATAATTGAATACTTTTTCTAGATATCTACTGCACAAACACCCTTCTTCCCTCTGCTTGGTGCTAACTATCAGAGACAAATATGCTTGTGTTTGTATACTGTCACAACTGACTGTAGCCTTCAAGTGAGTCACCAAGTATGTGGCAGAATGCAACACTTGAGTCTGCCGACGGCCCCCAGTTTTTGTCTAACACAATGCCAAGAGAGACTGTGAGTACTGCATTTACTGAAAAATGCACATCTACAGCACCAGTCAAAAGTTTGGACACACCATCCCATTGGAGGATGTGTCCAAACGTGTGACTGGTACTGTAGCTGTGCACTCAAATTTAACCTATTAAGACTTACCGGTTTCTCAGGACAGGGGCAACGTATCGATTGCAGGACAGACATGGATAGCTGCTCTGTACGGGAAAGCCTTAGATTCATCATTTTGCAGGTTAAGTTGTGCAAGGTGCTCACAACATCCTGCAGAACAAAGGTATATGAATCTTTTGCAACATATTAAACAATTACATTCTGAGTAACCACAAAAATGTTGATCCAATTTCAGTAGCATAGCTGACCACCTTTGGTCTTGATAGGAGCTTCAATGCATCATGATTATGCAACAATGACTCTGCATGAAGTCTGTGCTTTGCATAATTAGGTCAAAGGTTGGTGGATGCTGCTTTCCAGTGATGCTGATATAAGCACATTCATCACAAACATTTTGAATGAGAGTGACATCTGGTTTCCTGGTAGCCTGAATGTGATTTTAACATGAATGATCATCAACATTTCTTTTACTATATTACTGTTGCATGCAGCTGTGTATGCACTAATCATATGTAAATTAAGAGCAGGGTCTCTATTTTTATGGTCACTCTATGTACATTTTGTTATGCCAAAAATTAAAAAATCATGCACAAAGCAATTAAAAATACAATGTAGAATACAATTTTAAACAGCAAAATGAAAAAGCCCAGCTAATGAGTGAAAGATAAATGTAACATCACCATGCATTTGAGTTGACAACCACAGAATGATCATTACTCACTGTGTTGTCTGATGTACAGTGATACCTGCGTTTCAGTTCTGCACAGGATGCGTTTTGCAGCAAGGATGCGATATTTGTGGTCTAATGGATGAAAACATGACAGTGGTAAATATATCACTTTATCTGTGTAATTCATGTTGTACAGTCAATCCAATCTGTACTCAAAGATGAACATGCATTTATTCTATATTAAATCGGGTTGATCCCATGAGCTTAGCTGTAAAAGCTTGCTTAGTGCTGAATGACAATAAAAGTCCATGAGTGCAGAGTGGTAAAACATATGTTTAAAGAATGTACAGTATAATATATGAAGAGCATGTGTGTCTGTCTTACTGCGTCGTTGAGATTAGTTTGCACCACTGCCATGTAATCGTCTCTGATTTCTGTAGGAGGCCTTTTGCTGCCACAGGACAGGGATAGAGAGTGAGGTAGAAGCACAAGAGCAAAGAGACTGATGCAGAGAAGAGGCTGAGAGTTTGTGGCAAGAGTGTGAGGGAGACAGGGAGATATGCAGAGAGGTCAGTCCACCAATCAAACTCATGCTTGGATCTAATACAGTTACAGTAGGAACCCCACTATCTGTTTATTTTAGTACAGATCTAGTGAGAACTTGCACCTCATTTTAGAAATCCACTCTATCCAAATATCACAGCAAACAACAATACATCACTGACAGTGTAACTGTCAAGTTTAATGGAAAGTGACTGAATAGATTTACAGTAGTTTACTTTAGTATTCCCACTCTTTGCTACTTTTTATTTGACAGCTAGACTAATTAAAATGTTGCATGATATATTTTGATATCTTACAACATGTTAATGCATCAGCAAAAATAAATCAATAAATAATCCAGTAACAACATTCTGCATAATTCTGAATACTGATTATTTGAATACTGTCTATTTTTAAGTGTACCTTGTTTTTTTTTTACTACATCAACATTAAGTGGAGTCTACTTATTCCTGTGAAACAGACGCAATTCCTATAAATCCTCAACTAAATTCAGTTTCCATATGACTGACAGGGAATTTCACAAGGAATTCCCCTCATTTAGAAAGTCCTTTCAGTCTCCTACAGTATATAAGCCAGTCACTCGGCGAGGACGGCAAGGGGACGGATGCGCGTGTCGTCGGCTCCCGGTAAGTTGGAAAACGACATACTACTCTGCTTCACACACGTTGTGTTGTAGCCTATGCTCCCAGCACTAACACACACCTGGCCTTGAATCAACTCGAGTTTTGAGGGTGTAATGTCAGTTTAATTCAGTGCGTCACCAGTTTAGGCCACTTCAGGTGACGCATATATCCAGTGCGCGGTCTGTACTTACCATTGGTCATTCTTCATTCATCGTGTTTCTTCATTGCTGCTCAGATACTCAGTTTGCCCGGCTTTACACAGTGGGATATAATCGCAGACAGTCGTCCTCTAACTTTTTCCCAGGGTGGTGGTGACGTTTGAGCGCAGGGATGGTCCTTTCCCACGTCCTGCGCAACACAGCTCTCTGCAACCACAGCTCTCTGCAACCACAGCATGTGATTTTACTTCCGTCCTCACAGGCATAGGTTTCACTTTACTCTCGGATGAATTAACGTGAACAACGTCAGTCCCAGTGCTTTTGTTTGCATGTGATGGATGCAGACGAATTGAGTTCATTTGCACGCTGTTTTGTGCCATGAAAAATGTTTCAGAAAGTGTCACAAACAGCTGCAGGACACAAAGACTGATAGACTGATCGTTTGAACCATTCATTCATTAGTCAGGAGCGCTCCTTTCTAGGGAAACCGTGCACATGCCACATGCAGGTGAGCATAGTCACATTGGGGGCTGTTGGTATAAAACCAACTAGGACAGCAATGGTGTTGTCAGAAATTGAGTGCCTTGCTCAATTCCTGAGGTGCGAGTGTTAGTCATTCCCTTCCCCACTCCGACTTTTTGCACGGGTCTGAGGTTGAGTCATTTTATCACACAAAACTTCCCACATTATTTCATAGACAGATTTATGTCACATTAATTAAGACTCACCATTCCATTCATGTGATTAGTAACTGTTTTTTTTTTTTTTTTTTATCTCTAATTGCTTCATAGCTTAATCAGTAGTGGATCATAAGCTACAGCTGTGTTTCTGATGTTTGTAAATTGCTGCCATGTTATCAAACCCGGTCAGAATGATCCCTTTGCTTTTTTCTGTGAATGCTAGGAATTGTCAAGCGAGCTTCCACAGGAGCATTCTCATAAAAGTGTCTAACTCCCACAATCATTCCCTACTAACTAAAATATGGGTCACTTCCAAGGTCACCAAGGTGTGAATACCACTAATATGTATTTCTTAAGGTAAATGCTATCCGCCTTTCTGTTTGTAAGTGCAAAAGCTCAGTCACCTTTAGCCTTTAATTTGTCCTTTGGAGCAATTAAAATAAATTTGTTTGCCAACCTAGAGCTACAACTATGCACCAATGAAGATAACAGCCATGAAGAGTAAACTAAAGCAATAAATGTCTACAGGGAGCAGCCGGTAAATCGTCTTTATGGCAGAGGCTTAGGTGGATGCATGGAGGCTACTGGCATCAACAAGTACAATTGTATCAACCAATGAAAGGTAAATATAATGGTCAAGCTGATCAAGCAGAGACATTTAGGACTAGGGTCATAAATCCACATGCATCTGCAGGGAAAGATAATTACAAGGGCTTAAAATGGAATGATAAAAACCAGATCTTTCAGGGTCAGTTATCAATGTACAGAGGTAGAGTCAACCTGCTATACATGTCAGCCGTTCACATAACTACATCGACCACAGTTGGAATGTGAACATGGCAATTAGGATCACAGCCAGTAAGCAATTAAACATTTGGAGATAAGATTCTTTAGTAGTTTTGAAAATAAAAAACATCAAAGCATTCCTAAATATCCATTAGAGATCTATGTTTGGGAGGACTATATTTTGGCATCTGAAATATGATCAAGAAAGTGATCAAGAAAGGGCTAAATTGTTAAGTTGTACTTTGTATCTGACATCTTTGCCATTGCCATGTGAGCGAGTGCCTGGCACATTACCTTTCATCATGACATGACTTAAGCATGACATCTTAACATCTGGGACATAACAGGCATGAATTAGAAATAGCAGGTTAATTATATAATTTCTCATCTGGACTGGACATTACTGATGGTTCACTGCTACTACTCTACCACCAGACTCTAAGATATAATCTTCCATTCTAAAAACAGGTGGGAAGAAGCTGCAACATCTGCACAAAGGTTGTCACACAAACAGTTTAAAGATCGGACAGATTTGACCTTACATTGATATTTCCCACTCATTTTCTAATGACATATTGAAGAACTGAGCAAATAATGGTGTCATTCTCATTATCAGTGCTAATGCCAGATAACATGATATCAGCATGGAAGGTAATCTTTTCTGCCAGCTGTTTACATCACACACATGAACCCTGCCTCCTCGCTGCATGTTATGACTGCTGTGCACATAAACAATTTAATTAAATATAACATTGTTATAGTTTTTTTTAAAAGGCTGCCAATCTACATGTCTCTGCTCAATTTTGGCAGATATTTTGGCACAGTAGGAAAATGACAGGTGTAAATATTAAAGTGGCTTAATTCCAATTAGCTGCTGGGTCCTGGTATTGTGCGTGCTGTCATTCTGTTTTACTTAATGGGACAGTTGAATGAACTAGAGTCATCATTAATGTTATTACAAACATCTTTGCTTCTCCTATAGTGACAGCTCAAAAAATTATGTGGGAAAACCCTATTGCCACAAGAGAGCTGCTGCTTTTATTGTATTTAAGAGCAGAATATAAGTGTCTTTTTGGATGTGGGCTGTGTTTTTGAGGAAGATAACAACATTATTTGCAAGCCTCTGCTCTGTGTCTGTTGTTATTAGGTGTGTCTTTAATCATTTGTATAGAGCAGAGTCTTCATTGTTTAACGTGTGTATGTATGTGTGTGCACTACAGTGCTGTAGTCTGCTGTAATTAAAGACATCCATCAGATTATGACAGTGGTGCCTGGAAGCATTGCATCGCGGGACCCAGAATGTGACCATGGTTACCATGACAATGGCAATCAAACCCGCAGATGATGTCCCTCGGCAAGATTCCTCTGGTTTGCTGGTGCGTTGTGATTCACTCTCAAACTATGTGTGTCATTTGTGAGTTCATGTTCAACTTTCCCTCTTTTTTTCAGGTGTTTTTTTCAGGTGTTTTCTCTCCATTTTACGTATCTTTTGGCAATGTTTAGGTTACAGATCAAATCATGGAGTGAGAGCATTTAGCCCTCTTTGCTATGTCATCCTCTTCATATAGTACTCTGTGTCTTCCTCATAAATATGCTATTTATGGCACCTAAGAGATAGACCAAACAAACTGTAACACATTTTCAAAGACGCATATGCTTAAAAAAAGCTTTGGTATATATTGTAGCCTTTAGCACCTGCGCCTTTGCACATACTTCCAGTTAGTTTGGTCTATTTTATGATCTTGGACATATTATGTATCAACTTAAACAGGTCCCTTTACCTTCGATCTTTTATGAAAAGATTAGACAAAATACTTTCAAGAGCAGGAAAGAAATCCAGACAAAAATATAATGAAAAAAGATTAGAAAAAAAACTATACAATGCCAGTTTTGCTGGTCTCACAGCCAAGACACACTAGGTGAACTCAAGTGAGCCTCAGAGGAGGAAGGAAAGCAGATTCACTACACAGGAATTATGACTTGTTTCAAGTGAAAGTAGCTACTCTCTATTTTTTTCTAGTTACTCAATTTTAGGCTAGCCTTTTAGATAAAGTAAAGTTAGTTGCAGAAGCTAGTGACAGATAAATTGGATAAACAGGAATGGGCAGCTTGAAACTTTCATGCATATACATGTCTACTGTGTGTCAATATTCTGAAAGTCAGGGTCATTTACTGGTTGCTGCTGCTGCAAAAAAACAACACTGATTTTCTCAGGCAAGACATTACTCTGTGTTGGGTGCTAATGGGTAAGTGTCTGATATTCTTTTTTACTCTAGACTGAGATAAAATGCTTTAAAAGGCTGTGTTCAATATTCTCAGGTTGCATTTTGGCTCCCGGTCATTAATTACCTTGAGCAGAGCGATCACTGTGCTGGAAAATGCTTCAAATATGAACAGAAATGTCTCTGAAAGTACTATAGCTGGTTGTAATGAGTTTTAGGAATGGTGTTTTTTCTGAGGACAAAGGAAGTTGGTTTGGGTTTTCTTTTTTTCTTGAATCAGACGTAAAGCAGAGTGAGAGAGCTGTTGATGGCAGCTGTAGATGTCAAACAGGTCTTTCAAAAAAAAAAAACATCTGTGGGAATGGTGGCAGGCTGAGAAAAACAGACACCTCTTTAATAGACTAGGTTAAAAGTCAAACACACAATAACTGATCACAACTCCTTCATTAAACCATATCCAATTTGTGATTTGTTGGCTTGTTTCTGTTTCTCTCTTTTAGATCATTAAATGCTTGTTTCAGCACATTTACTGTAACATGCTTTGGTTTGGAAAGTTCCTCTAAGGAGATGCAATATTAAAGCCTTCAGATTTAAACAGCAGCCTTCATGACTCTGACCAGGTGCAGCAAAGAGTGGAGTGACTAACAAATAATTTTCCATCTGTAGGGCAAAGAATAATTTAGGATTTTAGTTTCAACATTGTATACCAGCTGTAGTGACTAAACTCTGTAAAAGTATATTCATTATGATATTTACAACCCAGCTAACTACTGTGTCATCCGCTATGTTTTCTGACAGCATTCAGTCAGTCAAAGCATAATTTCTGGTCAGCAGAGCAAGCGTCACAGCTTTCACATACAGTAAACGCAACTGATATCTGGCCAAGTAGGAGGCTGATATGTAGTCATTTGTTCATCATTGCTTGTACATTTGAAATTAGTTGTGTTTGCAGCATGCACACATACACACATGTACACGTCCCGCATGCAGCTTTGCAGAATGACAGACATGGGGGTGTGACATCCTGGAATAGGTTGTTGCTTAATATCCTTTAGTGAAAACTACATAACTGAGACCGTTTCCCATAAACTGTTGCAAAACATTTTCTGAATGGGAAGCTTTTGACCAATGTTTTGCGGTGTCGATTCAAGGAAACGAACCAAAAAACGGAATTTGCGTGTGCTTGTGTAATATCACACATCCATGGTTGGATATAATGTGGCAATGATTTTATCAGCCTCCACTCAGGCCGTTATACTAGCAGATTCATGCTGATTAATGGTTTTGGAATGAGCTATTTTTGACCTTTTTGTGTGCCCGTGTGCTATATATGCCTTATCCTGACCGTTTGCTGTAAAATTATCCTTTGGATTTTTTCCTTGTAGTTTGGAGCATCATGTTCATTATCAAATGAAACAATGCCTGTGAGCCAACTCATGGCAATGCATCACCATCTCTGGCAATAAATATTTCCCACTGAAGACAACTCCCTCTTTATAAGTCATCTCATGTGGATCCCTGTCCAATACATGCACATTCTGCTCTTTAGTCTATAGATTCAGCTTTCTCGCTCTCACTCTGTTGCTGTTTTGGCTTCACACTATTCTGCTACACTGAATGCATTTTGTTTGTACTGTCCACTGTAGTCTCTAATTATTGATAAGTATTTCGTTGTTCAAAAAATGTTGATGTTTTGATTATCATAAGCACTTAATAGTCAATCAACAAATACCCTTATATCAAATACAACCTTATACATTGTTAATAACTATCCTCAAAAATTATACTCCACACCACCTCTGCAGCTTCCACCTGTGGGTTCTTTTCTTCCAATCCCTGAGGGGAGATTGGTAGTGATTTCTCCCTGAGGGCTCATCTGCTGCTCAGTATGTTTCACAGAAGTTTTAGAAGACACTGAGCCCAGATGGGAAAAACCAAATTGCATTCTCCTTTTCTGAAACTGTCCTGTTTCCACAGTATACAGTAAGCGCTACTCCTCTCTAACAGTCCACTTGATGAAAACTTGCTAGCTGTCTTTTTGCTACGGTTATTGTGTCAATAAAAACAGAAACATACTGTGACTTGTTTTGTCTATTTTCACAAAGTGTACAATTGAATGCAAGTCTCTCTCTGTCTCTCTCTCTGTCTCTCTCTCTCTCTCTCTCTCTCTCTCCCTCCCTCCCTCCCTCCCTCTCTCTCTCCTTCTGTTTGTGTGTGTGTTTGAGAGTGAACAAGTGAGTAATGACTCTTTTTTTCCTCAAAGTCGCAAAAATGGTGTAGTGACACATATTCCATAAACATAGGGGGGGAAAACAGAACTTTAACCAAAGATTTCCACCAGTTAAATGGACTTTACCTAACATTTATTTTACATTGTAGGATTATCCTGATGGAGAGAATTGTTCCATTTTCCTAAAGTGACCATTAAAACAGCGTCACATGTTCACATGTTTAATTTTTTTCATTTGGCTTTAGTTTTTAAAAAAGAGTTACAGGCATGCCATTGAAGTGAGTCAGTAATGCAGCTGGGGCTGCAGTCTTCCATTTGTTACAGCATGGAGTAAATACTTGTAAGAATCTACTCACAACCGCTTTTTATAGCATGACCTCCAAATCTGCATTCTCACACACATATTCACACATACAGTACATGTACATTCAAGACTAAGGAGTGATAAGAAACATGCCAACAGCATTCCAGACGTTGGTGGATGTACACTACTACAGTGGCATTTTTAACTGGGCTCTGAAGGAGAAAAAAAAACATCTGTTAATGAGAGCCAATAATTCCTGATTACAGTAGGTCATGCCAAGTATTTTGAGGAGGAATGAGGAGGATTGTTAATGACAAACATATATATGATATAAATAAGCTGATATGTTTATATGTATGTTGAAATATCTCATTGTGGAACGAAAGTAATATTTTGTCAGTTTCTGTGATTTCTACATTTGAGATGCTTTGGAGAAACGAGGCCCTGCATGACAAGTCGTAGCCCGAGCTAGTGGCGCCACCTAGTGATTATTCTGCAAACATGTAAGTGCACACAAACACACCTTCACACACATCACATCTACAGAGAGCAGTAGAAAGATACTTACTACCTTATTATAATAAATATAAAGCCATGAAGTGCACAAGTTAAATCTTATTGAACTTTTCTCCTCAACCTGTAAGAAATATGTTCCCAGTCCATCAACAGCAGGCTGAGAAGCAAATGAATAAACAAACAATATTTGTTTGCAATATGGGAGAGATTTGTATTATTTACTTTTCAAATGTCCTTCTGCTCTTGCAATATGGGATGACAGAATAATGAAGTAAAATATGTCTGTTTTGTCCATATGCGCAGGATGAATATAACAAACACAAACATTTCTATATTGGCATGACATTACAGAACAGGGAAACAAAGAGAAAAGATACGATTCAAACAGGCAGTGAAAGCAGACTGCGAGACCAACCTGCTGCAGTAAATTAATGAAACTGAAACAAGCATGGAAGGCGATAATGAGATTCTTGATTGCTATCCTAGTTCGCCACAGTGTCAGCAGTCCTCTGGCTTTAGTGACTGGCCGATGGCTTCAAAATCCACAAAGTTCTCAATGACTGCTGTTCTACCGAGTGCTTTTACAATGAAGTATTACACCTATAATCAAGACTTTGTTCATGCCATATCAGAAATAATGTAAAAACACCTAAAGTATTTTATATTTCATTACAATTAATTCAATCTGCTTTAATTTTGTGAGTAAACTATTATTCTTACTTTCTACAAGTTCAGTGTACTAAACTAGTTTCAACAGCTAGGCTTTTTATATCATGACAAGTCAGCACATTACTGTTAACTTGGTAAAGTCTTTGTTAGACTAAGGCACATCAGCTCTCTGACATAGCTGTAAGATGAAGATAATGAAAGGTGAGTCAGGGATTTTAAAAGGGGGTTTTGTTGTTGTAGTTAGATATTCCAAGCTGAATGTTGATTTAAAGTATTCATAAAACAATTTTTGTCTAAGACTGAGTCAACCTTTTGTCGAGAATGCTTACATTTCATCTGCATTATTAAATGCATCATTGGCTTTGCATAAGAGACTGATAGAATGAAATCCGCTCAGGTATGACTGTTAAATCACATTACAACAACTGTTCATTCATTTAATGGAGATGACATTTTTGAAGGTGTGTTTTCATACATCTTATTTCTTTCCAAATATATACCTGTATGTGCAGTTTTAATGATGTAATGTACACTGCTGATAATTGACAAATACCAGTGTTGTATATGACAGTATAAACGGTACAAGTGGCATAGCAGAATAAAAAGAGCGGAAATTTGTCTGATATCGGTGGATGTGACACAGCGAAACTCTGATTAAAAACGTCTCATTTTAAACCCTCATTTGTGAAATTTCCTCCTCCGTGATTGATTCTTTTCCAGCTTCCTCTCCCAACATTTCCCATCTGTATGAAAATGAATATTTAAGCTCCACAGTGTCTGGTTGCATTCATTATTATCATTATTTGTTTTTTGTTTCACCTCGGCAGGATTTCTTCTATCCCACCACTGTAGTAACGTCTTATCTAACGCAAACTACATTTGGGTAATTAAATGTGCAATTTTCTACTGTTCAGATTTAAATGCAAGCTGTACAACAACTGTTGGGGAAAACAGAACATTAATCAAACGTGGTGGTTACATACTCGAGAGGCTTTTATTAAAGAAGATAACTTAAACATATTTCAGGAACATTTCAAAAACAAAAAGTCGTTTTATGGCACAAAACAATCATTGCTGTTTTTAGAAATGACACATTTATATACAAAAAATCACCTTGCAAGCGACAGACAATTAAAAAGGAGAGAACAGAGACAGAATATAGCAGAGACACAGCCAAAAGCCATAACTCAACATAATGAAGATGCCTTAGTGCTCTTAAAGACAGCCAAATTTGAATTATGAGAAAGAAAGAGAGAAAGAAAGAAAGAAAGAAAGAAATAAAGCACTGACTGCGCAGAACACATGATGTAGCCAGTAACACCAGGCTATATGAAATACTCAGCACTCCTCGACCTTGGGAAACTGTGTGTGTGTGTGTGTGTGTGTGTGTGTGTGTGTGTGTGTGTGTGTGTGTGTGTGTGTGTGTGTGTGTGTGTGTGTGTGTGTGTGTGTGTGTGTGTGTGCGCGCGCGCGCGCGCGCGTGTGTGTGAAAAGGGAAGGAGGCGGAGAGCTGGAGATAGAGTGCAGGTCAGGTGACATCATCATCATCATCATAACCCCACAGGGATCTGGTCTGGTTGCCATGGAGTGTGTATGTTTGCAGAGGGGTATACGCCAACATGGGTGGGGGTGAGGTAAACCACATTAAACTGGAAGGTTAAGGCATGAATTGAATGCTTAAGGTGAGCTGTGGGGTTAGGTATATAGTGGTCATGGTTAAGGTCAGGGATTTGGATTTGAGTGCACGTGTAGGGGTTTTTACTAGAGACAATTGATTCCATTGATTACTCTTTTCAAACGCTTCCTCAGTTGTATGATTGGGAAACATGTAAGGCACTGAGGGTGCAACATGCCTCCCAGGCTTCCCAGTGGAGCTTCACTGACACTCCCTCAGTGCTCTGTCAAAAAAAAAAGAAGAAAAATCCCACTCTGCACATATGTCACACATTAAATAGATGAGGCAACTCCCAACATCTTCCAACCACTTTCCCCCTGAAGATGGCGCTCCATATCCTCGTATGACAGCGATCCTGCAGCGTGCGTGCGCGGCTGTGATTGTGTGTGAGTACGAGAGCGAGACAGAGAGCTGCTGTCTGCCTCCTTTTTGGTGGTGTTGCCTTCCCATCGCTGCAGTGCTTTGCCTGCCTCTCTCTCTCTCTCTCTCTCTCTCTCTCTCTCTCTCTCTCTCTCTCTCTCTCTCTCTCTCTCTCTCTCCCTCTGTCTCTCTCTCTTTCTTTCTCTCTCGCTTTCGTACCCAGCGCCTCGCTTCATCCTCCTCCATCTCCTCCACCTTCCTTCTCCTTCTCCCTGCGGATGCCTCAGCCTTGCACCCCCGGCCCAGCATCCCGGCAAATGCTCGCTCCATCCTTGGCAACTCTGGACGCAGGACGCAGCGAGAAGGCGCACTGCTCCGTTCTGATCTGATCTGAGCACACTGCGGATTGACTTGAAAGAGAGGCGGACCAGGGGCAAAAGGGAAACAAGGAGACGCCGGTCGCTGACAGTGGCCAGGATCTCATTTTGGTAAGTCATTGCGTTATTTTCTCCTGCTGTAGACTTAATATGATCTGACAGTGAGGGAAAGGGTGACAAGTCTTCAAACGCCCGTGCTTTTTAGTCTCTTATCATTCATCAGAATAAGACATGGTGTTGCAGTTTGGAGATACGCAGGAAATCTGAACATGGTTAAGACTTCTGGATCGTGCATGCTGGGTGATTTCTAGAAACTATTAGTTTAAACATGATGCCTCGCTTTTGATAACAAGCTTGCTGGGAAGCTCATCTCAGAAACAAGCGTCCGACTGTTCTTAGATCACCCAGCACACAACAGATATTCCAGCTGACTGCTGACCCAAATTCACCAATGGTTGTGCGTAAAAGTGCTCTCAAGGTGCGAAAAGCCCCTTGTAAACAAAGAAGTAGGGTTGCTCTTCCACGCTAGATGACTAATTATTTTGTTTTCACAACTCCATTCACAACCAGAAGTTAAGCTGTTGTTATTTCCTTAAAAATGTGACACTTGGACATGTTGTGGTATGGCATGGTGCCTGACTTATAACTGGACCATATTCTGTTATGAACAGTTTGGCTTTGTGGCACAGTATGTTACTAATAAACCAAATTACCTAGGGATACCCATCAAGCGTTACATTGCTTTTTTCACTTTGAGGTTCAGTAGCATGAGTCCAAGAGGTGACACAGGGATAAGAGTATGGGTAAGACTCCGTACCTTTCCCACAGCCACTACTTGTATTTTGATCAATAGACATTTGCAGGAGGGGGATTGCGTGCTGGCAGTTTGTCAAGGGCGTACAATATATCCCGCAGATGATGTGGAGGAGAAGAGGAGAAGGAGGAGGAGGAGGGCTGGGCTGCTGTTAGGCACGCTGTAGGTACTTGCACAGCCTGCTGCATGTCAGCACTTTGGCAGGTGCATGATGGACAGCAGAGGCACAGTTGTACAGAGAGGGAAAGGGTATGCTTAGGCTTATATTACATTAAACCCTTTGTCTTTGTGCTGCTTCCCTACAAAAAAACTTAACAGGTTAGGCAGCTTCCTCTGTGGCCAGGTAAGCAATCGAGTAACAAGGAGAATCCAATCGCCTCTAATTCTCCTCAAACTGACCTCTGGTGCAGGAATATGGGGATATAGATTTTTGTTCCTCCCTCCCATATCCCTCCATGGACATCCACTCCTCAGTCTGTTTCAACCAGTATGTTATCCACTTTTCCAGTTCTTTAAGTGATGACAGTACAACACTCTCCTTGCCCACGAGCCACACATCTTCAAGAGCTTCAACAGATTTTTTTTATTGTTGAAGGATAAGCAGCATTACTAAAGACCTATCACTGTGGGAACTGTCTAAACTATTCTTGTGCATTCTCTCTCTCACACACATATGTGCACACACCCTCCATCTCTTCTCTAAATTTCCTAAAGATTAGCTTCTTTTATGTCCAGTGAATGTCTCCAGTGGGCATGAAAAGCCTCGTCCTTCATCGCGGACACAGATTAAGCTAATTCACACAGCAGCGCAGGCCTAATGCCTAATCACTATGCTGTGCCGGCAGAACAGAACAGTCTTTATACTGTGGTAGCTGGGAGAGAGGGAGGGAAAGACAAGGAGAGAGAGCAAAGGGGGAAAGCTAGCCGCCGGTGCCTATTGATCTGACGGAGGGGCTACTGGCAGGCGTCCACAGGATGGAGTGCTGACGACAGTCCAAAGAGCTGCCGGGATGAGCTGGTCCCGCAGTTGCCTTATAGAGTAATGCCGATGAGAAGGGAAGAGTTTGCATTATAGTTATTCTCCTTGTAGCAGAGCAGGATCAGGGAGGAACAAGAAAATACAGTTGTTTTTTTTAAATCAATGAAAGTGGGGTAAGATTTAGTTTGTGTGTCAAACAAGTTGTAACAGATCAAATACCTTTCTGTTGCCAGCTTTGAAGTTTGGATATTTGGTCCATTGTGTGGTGAGAGAATTGGCATGAAAATCATCTTTCTTTGCTACACAGTGGCTTCATCCAGTGTATGATGAAGCTTGTAGTCTATACACTTTGAGCCTTGTAGAATTTTGATGTCTGCAGTGAAATTTAATCTCCTTTAATTAGATTTTTTCTTTGACTTGATAACAAGACAGAAATCTTTCAGTGGTATGAGACTACCTCAATCCTTTCCACTTCACAATAAGACAGTGTAGAGAGCAGCAAGATTGTCCTCTAGCAGCAGTACTGGGAACACCTGTCAATGAGGACCTATAGGCAGGCGTGCTGTTCTACTCTCCCCATTAAAGGCCAAACAGTTCTTCCCTACAGTGCCACACTGCACATTTACTATTTCAACACAGACACAAGATACATCCCACATCTCCTAAATACTGAAACAAGTGAGAGTATCATCCTTGACAGCGGATTCTACCAGTCTGAATTTAAGAAGTTAAGTATCTGATTAGATGATTACAGAAAATGCACAAATAGCCTTTCTCCAGATGAGCTATGACACCTGGTAGCAAATGTGCTACTTCTGTGAGGCGTGACACAAGCCCAGAGGCAACATGTGACGTTTAAAAGCAGTCTAATTACTTGTGATTTGAAATGTACTCCTTATGACCCTTTCTCCTTGAACAATGAAAGATGTCTAGTTTCTGTTATAAGGAAGTATTGGTCTGTAGGTCAACATGCAGTTATGCTACAGTAGATTGTACATGCTTCCTATCTACATTTATTACATGACTGAAAGAAATAAAAAAAAAAACAGACAGGAGACAGCTGTAGAACATGAAACACCATCAAGATGAAAAAGGGAATGTACTGTAGAACAAATGCTTTGATTTAACACTTTACTGTCCTCGAGCAGTTATCTGCTGTATGCTAGACATGTTTTTCTCTGAACGTCCACTGAAGTGCAGCATTTATGGGCCTCAGGCACCGGGCAGACATTTGGTCCATA
Source organism: Scomber scombrus (assembly GCF_963691925.1). Taxonomy (NCBI): domain Eukaryota; kingdom Metazoa; phylum Chordata; class Actinopteri; order Scombriformes; family Scombridae; genus Scomber; species Scomber scombrus. The sequence goes on from NC_084989.1 coordinate 9,924,421, forward strand.
CTTGCCGGGTTGCATTGATTGCATATTCATGATCACAGGGGAGGTGCTAATTGACAGCCACAGAGTGTTCATAAATCAGATGACTTGATGCTTGTGGTAGTGGCTAGATGCTTATGGGCTTGCTTAATGACATAAAAAACACTGATGTGCCAGTGCTAATGGACATTTTTACACTATCCCCATTACTGTGGAATTGTTACAAGATTACATACGTTATGCACCATTAACCCTGTAATATTACTCTTCCTCCCTTTAAGAGTGCTGCATAGTGCACCCAACATTGCTATCTTGTGTCCAGGTAATATTCTAGATGTTACACTTTGTGCTTAAGTGTGTCCTTGTGAGTCATTCATGAACCAAGTCCAATTATCATTGCTTTCTATGCTGTTGTTGGTCAGACTGAGAGTGAAAGACGTCAGCAACTTGCTCTATCACGAATACATTTAACCCTATCAAAGATGCTGCACTGTGTTAGTCTCTTCATCTTATTTTATATCCAGTGGTCTTTAAAAGTAAATACTGGACAGACAACATATTCTTCAAGAAAGAAATATGAATAAATATGAAATTAATTTAATGGAAATATGAGAATTTGAAACACTTTTTGTAAACATAACGCATACCTAATTTTAAAGTAAGCTAAAGGTAAAAATGATTAATTGAAGCATAAATGAATAAATCATGAATAATACAACTCAATACTGAGGCAGAAGATTCCAACACACAATGTAATAAGCTGATCTTAATGAGTGAATTTAAATTAAACTAAAAATCTTTTCACCTTTGATCATTGGGTACATTTGACTGAGCACGACTGAGGCAGCTTATTGCTCAGACTGAGATCCATTTGAAATTGTGTTCAAGAAGAGGTATATGCTTCTAGCATGGTGTAGTGATGACAGGCCATTCTGCAACCAGAAGGTCTGAGTTCAAAGCCCCATATTATTACCACAGTGTCTTTGAGCACTCCAGCTCAAAGGATGTTGGTTTGTCACTGACCCTTTGACCTCTCTGTGAGGAGAGGAAAGCATGCTTAATACAATGCATATTAAATTGACTCACACCACGAGAGTAGCACAAAAAAATTCAAGATAGTCTACCCTGATATGAATTCCCTACAATGGGAGACAGGAGATATAACTGAAGACATTGTTAGAAATTCCCCCAATCATTTGTCAGGTACTTGGTTACTGCATACTTCCATGACATCAACTACAAAAGTAGGGTCAAGCCTGGGCAGCGCGCATCTAGCTGTCTGAGGTGTCCTTGAGCTTTTAATCTTCCTATCAGCCATGTATCACACACTTCTCACACTGTAAAAGAAAGAGAAGAAAGAGTCGGAGAAAAGTTGTGCAGCTTTAACAAAGCATTGGATTTATGGCTCGATTTCCACTGATGCCACATATAGTAAAAATATATGGCCTCATAGTACTTGAGGGTGGTAAAAGCTAAAACCATTCACCAATTGCTGTGTATTGTATATTGTAGTGATTAATGAGAGCAGGACTTTGAGGAGCGCAGCAGTAGGAAAACTGGGGGAGAGAGCGAGAGAGAAAGAGAGAAAGAGAGAGAGAGAGAGAGAGAGAGAGAGAGGGAGAGGAGGCATGCGATGTGTCAGTATTGGAATGAGTCCAGCCAGGCAGCAATATGTGTGTGAGAGAGTGTGGTGTGTGGATGCCTGCTAGTGTGTTTCTGCCGCCGATTCTCCTCCCATCTTCTAATGAGCTCGCTGCAGATGGGACTCCCTCTGTCAGCCCACTAACCCTCCTCGTCTTCCTCCAATCCATTATCCTCCTGCATTCCCTTCAGCCCTTAGTATGGAGGAAGACTTGGATAGAAACAAAGAAACAAAGAAATGAAAGAGGAAAAAAATATGTGATGACAAAAAAAAAAAAAACATGAAGAGAGAGGAGGTTAAGGATGCAGGTGAGAGAAGAGGGAATTCACAGGAAGGGGTAAATGGTGAAAAAGATAGTGGAGATGGGGTGTAAAGTGAAAGACAGGGAGTGGAAAATGGAGAGCTAGTGACAGAGCTTGTTGGGGAGTGAAGTGAGAGAGGCTTGTAAGGCAGTGAGAAGTGGGAGAGGAGGAGAGGCTGAGTGAGAGACCAAGAATCATCAAATGCAAGAAGTGACAGAAAGGTGTGAGGTAAAAAAAAAAAAATAGTGCAGCACAACAGAATGTGATAAGAAAAAGCATAAAACTGCGCCATGCAACATTTACTAGTGTCAATTTTTTAAATGCTGCATTAAAAAATAAAAACTAATGCTATGTATTAAATGCATGCCCTACAGTGAGAGCAGTATATTAGTGGTTGCCTAGCCATGACATCATGTTTGTTCCTTCCACACTGTACTTGCTAAGCTAAATTAATAATTGGCTCCACTAGCCAGGTCTGCCTGAGTTAATTGAGCATCAAAGAGAAGCCTTAGCCGGAGCGCAGATCATCTTGATTTCCCTGGGCGAAAATGTAGCCAAAAGTTGGCTTGTGCATGTATGACTGTGAGTGTGGAAGTGTGCATGTTTGTTATTCTGTTGGTGTGTGACCTTTATCACATGTGCAGTTTGTTGGTTCATCAGAATCCATATGTGTCTACAGATTTCAGAGTCTGTGGTCTACGCCTCTGCTTCACCACCTACCTGTCCTTTTTCTGGTGTACAGAAATGACTAAAACACTGAAGTGCTCCCCTTTTCCTGACTGAACCTGCACTTTGACCCTTTTGATAGGGTCTATACGTGTGTGGAAAAAGTAATTAGACAGTTTCCAGTATGGCTGATTGGTCTGAAAGATGCTTCAAAGGGATTCACAACAAGCAGGTCTAAGGATCAGGTGACAAAATGTTACAGTTGAAGACAAAGAATGAGCAAGAGAAAAGAAAAAATAACATAATGACATGTTACGTGACAGGAAGCAGAGATTTATATTGTTGTTGGCTTCATCTACAGTCTCTTTGCACAGCAACATAGTATTATCTTTCTGGCTGGTCAAGTGGGAAATAATGTGTTTGATGGGCTATGAACACCTGCGCCTGGATGTGTGTGCGTGGGCAATTGTGTGTTTCTTTCTTTTCTGTTCTTTTAACACACATATCATTGCTTTCTCAGTGTAAGCAAGGCCACACAGTGTCATTGATGTGAAACACCTGATATTACCCAATATCATCCAATAGCGGAAATACAGTACCAGCTCTGTGCAGCATTTACAAGCAAGGAAAATATTAGCTAATGCAATTTTGGCACTTGTAAACAATGAAAAGTGCACTGCAGTTTGAATTCGAACCAACTCAAACCCAACATCACAAGTTAAGTATGGAATTAATCTGCAGATGCTCCAGTTCATGATGAAATTAAACTTTTCTATGGATGTCAGTTGTTGAGTGATGACAAAGGCCAACACGTGGCCTGCAAAAGACTAGGTAAGCCTTGTTTTTAGCCTAGCCAATTGCCAAGAATGTTTTTTTGCTATGTTGCTCTCAAGTTACCCAAATTTGGCACCTATTTGGCATTAAAAATTGTACCAAAAAAAAAAAAAGTGAATCACCACAACCATGAGAGGCCCTTGAGCATACAGTCATAAATGTGCACAAAAAATATTACGCTGCTGGGTCTAGTTGTATATTTGTATCTGTCCGACCGATTAGCTGCAGACAGATACACATATGAACACATGCACAGACATGACTGAATGCATGAACCCCTCCAGGCTTACATTTGACAGAGATAATAATCCTAAACTAAATTGTAGAATGTGTAATGCATCTGCTGCCTCACTTGAGACAAGCTAACTTAACTGTAAGGCATTTTAAGTCAGAGCGAACAGCCTCACTTATAACCATGATTTTTTCCATCTATGATGTCAGATCCAAAATGTTCTCTCCCGTTACTTTTTAGATGGATTGGTGTCATGATTATCCATTCAGTATGGCTCATTAGCTTTCTCTTTTCCACTTCAGCAAAGAGAATAGCAACACCTGCTAGAGTTGAATTCACAGCCCTTTGCACTCATACACATGAATTTTGAAGTCAAACAAATCATTATTCATCAAATATTGAATTTCTTCCCCTGTCTGACATGCAGTTCAAATTTAAGTGATAGAGAAATTTTTTAAAAAGTGACAGTCAAATGTACATATTAATGTCATCTCCTGCAGGCAAAGAGTTTGAAAGTGTGCCGTAGCAGCTTCACAGTGAAATATTGGCAGCAATATTGGCACAGAAAAAGCTCAATTGGCAAGTGAGGTTTACTAATAGTCTTTTCTTGGTTATTTTAGGGTAGTTCTTTTATTTAATGGTGTGCTAGATGTCTTTGGGGGCTTTGCAAGGTAGCAAAAGGTAACTGAACTAAATTGAGCTTTAATTTAATACTTGGGAGGCTGCTGTCTGTTACTTACCCACAACATGCTCACATTTACCAACCTGGCTAGACTGTGGGTGTTTCATACCTCTAGAAATGGTATCAAAAGAACAAATGAAGCAAAAACCTCCTGATTTATCTGAACTAAGAGGTCGCTTATTGGCAGTTTGTGTATACAGCGGGAGGGTTTTTTGGCAGCATGAGTGCAGTGTTTTAGAATTTTATTGCACGTTTTCACATATTTTAGCAATTTATTTCCCAACTGATACCCATATTTGGCAGTTACACAGTATCACCTGAGTGCTGTCAAAGTTAACAGATGTTCGATAAAAGATGTACTACCTCAGTACACTTGGCACAGAAACATTCTTCAGTATCCAAATATTAGCAGTACTCAGATGTTTGTTTTGTTTTTTTCTAATTTTTACAATGTCACTGAATAGGAAAAACATACTGGTATTCAATAGATAAATTTTTTTGAAAGTACATACAGATATATGCCATTAAAGGGTAATGTCTTAACATAGTTCAGTAATATTTGCAGTTTTTGATTATCCAAAGACAAATTAATTACTTATCTTTATTTCACAGGCCTGTAACATCAAAAAAGCTAAGCTACTTTTTTCTTGTTTAACTTAAAAACTAACGCAAGTTGAAATACCATGAAAATACCATGAACTTTGTTTTATTCTTCAAAACAAAAGGTTTGTTGTATAAAACATAACCTAGATTTTCCTTGTATCTGTTAATTTATGAAAACTCATATTGCTTTACTTTTTACTCTCCTCATTCAGCAAATCTTGGATAATCCTTGATCCCCCACCTGCACACACACACACACACACACACACACACACACACACACACACACACACACACACACACACTGGTGTCTCTATCTTAAAAGCTTGAGGCTAGCCAAGTGGTATAAATGCCATACCCGCTGCCTGTGGTCGGATCAGCAGACAGCCCATCAGCGATCCTTATCAGCGGTGTATTGCTGTGGCTTCTTCCACCTGTCAATCAAATGCTCTCTCACATCTGTAGAGGGGGATTTGATGGAAACGATGGAAGAGAAAGAGATAGAGATCACACCAATATAGCCCGTTTATGGATCCAGCCACCTTATTTTATTGCCCTGGCTTGTGGGTTTAATGTGTGTGTGGATTTGTGTTACAATCAATGGTGAGAGTAAGGAGAAGGTATAGAGAAAGAGAGTGACACCACAGATCAGCGGCGGCAAAAAGAAAAGGGCAACATGGCAGGAAAGCAGAAAGTGGGAGGTGCTTTTGGGAAAAAAGAAAGGGCACGCTACATGACATGCTGGCCATGAAGTTAGAGCAACCACCTGTAGGACACAGACCACATGGTACAATTTGTAAAGAAGAAGCTGAATGAGGATTTAGCTGTAAATGTTCAGCCTGTCTAAAAGAGGAACGGCAACTGAAATAATGTTTTGACCACAGGGTGTTTTATTAGGTTGTTTATTGATGTGTGTTGACACTGGAGAGCTACATCCGCAGTCGAGCCTCATCTCCCGCTGTCCACATTATTCGATTTCATTTCACAGTCCCTGAGCTAACAAAGGCAGGTTTTCTGTCTAGCTGCACATTGTGCTCGTTCCAAGCAAAGCTCATGTCAATGTAAGCTGTGCATGCTCTATCCTGATATTAAGCATTTTTTATTTATGCCCAGCTCCTCCTGAGGCATCCTTTGTTACACAGCACTACCAACAATAAAATGCTTTCTTTTAACTTAACAGTTTACTGAGCAGGTTATTCCTGTTGGCTAGATCCAGATTGAAATACAAGGGTATCTCCCCTGGACTGCTGAGCTGCTAAGTTATTCAGGAGTAAAGAATGATGAAGATGAAGGTGCATGTTTTCTTGAGTTGATGATGGTAAGCCCTGAATTATATATCACAGACATCAGGAAGAGAAATGCTTCATGTTAAAATCCCAAGTAAGCATGCAGTGGATGCTGGAGATACTTTGCAATTTGATGAAATTCAACAAACTGGTGGATGGGATTATTCTTTTTTCCTTCCAACCATTTTATGCAAAGCCTGGGAGGTGTCAGAGTGGAAACCTTTGAGTGTGTTGCCTCGAATCATCCCTTTAAATTACTAATTATGTGCTTATTATACACTTATCTTCTCCCTCAGTCATTTACTCATCTATAACCTCAAATTACTGGCGTTCTTAAATCACTTAATTCGCCCTTTCCCTTTCTTTCTTGGGAAAAATCAGCAACACATCTTCTCCAAGGGATGCCAAATATAAACCAATGTTGTGTTTGAGAGCCAAATTATATATCTCAGTGCAAGATTGAAAGAAAATAGTTGAAATGTATATGGTTTATAGCTGTATTGTCAAGTAGACAAGGACAAATGATCATTTAAGAGTCCAGTGTGTAGAATTTAGTGGCATCTTGCAGAATGTACAGACGGAAAATAACAATTGTGTTTTTTATTATCTTAGAATGATCTCTTTATATCTATATAGGGAGCGGGTCTTCTTCAACGAAGCCCACCATGTTCACTGCCATTTTGCACCGCTATGTTCCTTCAGTAGCCCAGAACAGACAAACCAAACACTGGCTTTAAAGAGAGCCTTTTGCGTTTTTTGTGAGTTTTGCATCAACTATTCTCCCACAAGCTTGGAAAGGAGAGAGTGAGGGGAGGGGTATTCAGTTCACTACTGGATACCACTAAATCTGACACACTCGTCCTTATAACAAAATTAATTTGAAGGAGAAAATTAAGTTATAAGGGTATGAATTACTAACCCGAGGGAACAAAATAACTATATTGAGAACACTAATAAGTAATTTGAGGGTGTGGTTTGTTATTTGAGGGTTGAATTACTAATTTAAAGGGATTATTCATCAAAACCTCCCCTGTTATTTTCTCTAGTTCACAGTGGGATAAATGTTTTAGTCATTCCTAGGTCAACCATGTCTCCCATTCCTCCAGCACTCCTGAAGCATAGGATTCAATGACTTGATCTAGGACACTTGATAAGAGACTCAGTGTTCTACATACTCACGACACCAGGCTGCAGTCAAATTCACTCTGAAACCTTGTTTTTCCCACTTGTCTTCAAAATGTATGCTCTTTAATAGGGATGTACAGAACATTTTTGTTAGCGAAGGGAACGCTGTGATTACTCATTTTGCATCAAATTACCCGTAACATTTTATAATAAGAGTACAACGAAAATACTTATGTAATGCTTAACTAAAGCATGAGTCATGATGATTTATTGCATTAATCAATGCAGAATGTATCATGAATTCCTGTTGCTCACTATTAACAAATGATCAAGTCACTATTACTTTATGTGATTAACTACCACTTAATAGATTAGTCAATTAATTAATGTTAATTCACAGTTACTTACATTAATTGATATGCCACCAAATTAGCAGAATTACAGTAACGGTACATTTTTACCCATTTTATCAGCCTTTATGAAGGTGTCAAAGTCTTTCATCAAAATTGTAGATGCAAACATCTACATATTCCTGCATAACCCAATTGTCTTTCTGCCATGTTTAAAAGTTAGTATTGTTAGTATTTTACATAATCAGGTTGTTTAATGCGTTAATCTTATACCCACATAAACTATGGGTATCAAAACAGTCAGTATACATAGTAACTGTGAATTAACAATCATTAACTGACTATCTATTACATAAAGTCATAGTGACTTGATGATTTGTTAATGGCGAGTAAAAGGAGTTCTCCCTACATCCTGTATTAATCCATGCAGAAATCTCTCAGACTCATGCTTTAATTAAGCATTATTTAAGTATATTATGTGTACCCTTATCATCCAGTTTTGCCAAATTGCCTCGTAAATTGCATTTGATGTTATTTCTTCATTCCCTGTGATATCTCCTGCTTGGATATGGTGTACGGATCCCAACTGTTGCTGGGCTCTAGAACAGCAAGTGCACATTAATTTCACTCATCTGTCTTCTGTGGGTTGTATCTGCTATGTATAATTCATCAAGTAACTCTCTGTTGATATCCGCATATAAATTAACTTCGATATTTTGCAGCTCATGAATTTCTAACAGCATATGTACACAGTGGCACCACAGCAGTACATCAGCTCTGCTGTCTCTTGCTTGTGAGAAATGGAGTGAAAAAACATTTCGTGTTTTGGAATGTTTTCAATCATGAAATGGGTTAAAGAAAAGAAAGAAAAAGTGGCCCAAAGGCTTTTCATGAAATGTTGCAGAATTTTGCAAAGCTGAGCCACCCCTCACTGTTGCGCGTATCAATTATGGCTGGAATCTGCTGGGGTCTGTTGGAGATATGTGGCATTGAAGCCGAAACTAAAAACAAAAGGACAACATAGCCGCCTGGGTGTGTCTATGTCTCTGCTGTTGAGTGGAGCACTTTCGGTAAAAGCTACATTGACCAAGAGAGGATCAGAAATGCGGGGGAGGTTTGGTTGTTTTAACCAACAAATTTAACACACAATTTAAACACACAATTTAAAAACATAATAAAACAAAGTGTCTTGACTTGTATATTCAAATACCATCTGGTCATTTCTTTTGTAATTACAGTTAATTTGCAGTATATCTGCATGTGTTACTTTGCAAATTTTAAGGTCCAGTTATATTTAAGGAAGGTCTTTGGTTTGAAACAGACCAAACAAATGCAGCAAGCACATTCTTTGCAAAATGCTTCAGTCATTTGCAAAGACAAGACACCCCTTGCTGTTGTTTAGGCCAATTAGGCTCAAAATCTGCCGGCTTTGGGTTTGTGCCAGATTTAGAGTGAGTGTCTTTATGTGTCAGAAAGAGGCCTTTAAAAGGGATTGAGAAAAAAAAAGACTTGCAGATTCCCAGAAAAAACACAGAAATTTCACAACATACACAGACACACACACACACACACACACACACACACACACACACACACACACACACACACACACACACACACACACACACACACACACACACACACACACACACACACACACACACACACACACACACACACACACACACACACACACACACACACACACACACACACCGTTTCTGTCACTCTCATCTCTCTTTTCTCCCCTCTCTTTCTCTCTGTGGACTGCAGATAGACAAGACGACACATATTCTAAAACCAAGAGACAAACAATTGATTATATACGCTACAGTTGCAACAAAAATCCACTTTGGAGCCAGGGAATTTTACACACACACACCCACACACACACACACACACACACACACACACACACACACACACACACACACACACACACACACACACACACACACACACACACACACACACACACACACAGACTGCAGGAAAGACTGAGCCACTGCCAGAAAACTGTGGAGGTGGGAGGGTTGACTTAGTAGCTCCCTGCTGCACTGATACCAGTTTGCTTATGGGATATTAATTCAACTAATTTGAGCTTCACCGAAGACATGGAATGATGGAAGATGTTTTCTCAGTGGGTCCCTGCAAAGGAACGTTTGGCTCATCAACCATTCAGAGAATTTTTTTTTTTATAATGAAATGGACTCTATGGGTCTCTACCAGGTGAAATAAAAGGATATTGATTTCACAGATGTAACAAACAAAGCTGGGAAGTACATTTATTGCTGGCACATTTCTTTATGTCTCCCTCATAGATGATAAGGGCTAGTGTTTCAGATTCAAAAGGTCACATTTAAATGATGATTTTTACTGTATGACATTAACCATTTATGAATCTCGTGTGCCAGGTCAGGAGTTGCTCATAAATGGTATAATTTCTCACCAGCATTGCCCCTACAGAACAGTATCTCCAGTTTCTTAAAAAAAATTCATAGATCCTTTTTTTACATATTCTATATATTGATTACTTTCTGAAGGTTATTTTCATCTTTGCTGTTAGGGTAAAAAAAAAAGAATGCTGATTTCAACCTCCTTTTTGACGATGCGTGACAAGTGTGTTGAACTGTTGAATAATCTGGGATCACAAGGTCTAATGAAACCAAAGGCACAGTGAGGTGTCTGACTTTGATCAGGGTTCTTAGCCCCCCAGCACACCAAACCTTAAGCTGTTATGATAGGGGATGGGGGGCGGGAGGTGGGAGCGGAAGTTTTTAGATCCCGTCAAATGTTTCAAAGCATTACATCATTTCCATGTCTTCCAACCGGAGAGTATTGCAACAAACCCTGTTTTAAAAGGAGTCAATTCCTTTTGTTGCCCATAGTGTGGTTTTGATGGGTCAGTAAGGAACGTTCATAAAGGAGACACACAGGATGTGACCAGACACATGGATGTACAATAGAAACACACTTAGATGTATACGTACACATAAACACACCACTCTGTTTTGTATACAGAGTAGGATGTTCTGTGCAATGAATTTCATTTCCATTCTCTTATGGTTAGTCAGGCAGTGATATGCTTTCTACTGTTATGGTGCATTCAAAAAGACAGCAGGAGGCCAGAGAGAATACAGAGGTCTCCATCAGCTTCCTCGTGCAGAGGCTGACCGCCCTCAGCCTCAAGCCCAGCGGTGCACACTCTTTGTCAGCTGACTGGTGGGGGCTGAATGGAGACGGCTCCATGCTGTGTCTGGCTCATGCACATATTGTTATTGTGCACTCACACACACAGAAAGACACACAAATACATGCAGGGAACATATCCCAGCGCACATACTGTAATCAGTTGAGAAAACATACACCCACTGCCTTGTTTACTTGTCTTTGTCACATACACTGCAGGGTAAATCGAGGGTCAGCAGGTTACCAGCAAGAGTCCAGGGTGCCATCAAGGTCAAGAAACCATGGTAACTATTAGCCAGGTTGCTTTGGTTGCTATAACAGCGTAGAGATCACTGGCCCACCACAGGGATGGAGTGATATAATGGGTCAGTAGACTTTGTGAGGTGTATGCTGAGGTACGGCAAGTTGATACAATATGCAGCTGCAGTACAGGTGAGGTGAAGTTTTAGTGGCTTTAGTTTATAATTTACACAATATATTTTTCATTCTGACAACTTTAACAAAGATTATTTGAGAGGTTTTCTTAATCCATCCATCTGTAGTGTTACTCATTCTTATGGCATAGCTGCAAATCTATTTTTCATGTTCATTCATATTTATTTCTCACATGTATTTATTCATGTGACAAAGGCATGTGTAGGAATACCAAGACAGGCAAGATCTCATTAACCACTGCCTAGTGGGGGAGGAACTGATCTATCATTGAAGCAGGATCATTATTACCTGTTGGAGGGGAAATTTGAATTTGAAATTCTAATTTTATAGTAGCAGCCTGTCATACATGCTGGTGAGGGAATGACAAATGCCTGAAAATATAACAGAGTGACCTTTGATTGCTTAAATCTCGGAGGCAATGCTGTGGTCAAAGAAAAATCCATAATGTCATTAAATATCAGGGTAGCAGTGGTATATAGAAGGTTAATCAGTTGAATTTAAATCTGCAGTGCAATCAGCGTTATTGCGTGTTGCTTTGTTGCCAAACTGTGGGCAGAAAGGACAACAAGACAAGCAACAAATATCCATTTGATGTAAATGTAGCTGCTGCATTAATTCAGACTTGTCCAGTTTCACTTGTTATGTTATGTTTTAATGTTACATAATGAGCACCCTCCAGCCAATCACAATCAATCTCAGACCAAGGCAAATACTTTATTTATCACTGTAGAATTAACATGAATTATACACAGTAGCGGTTGCATGATTAAAATTAGATTAGCATGTGTGTCAAATGCATCACGTTGTAAATACTTTGCTATTGATTATTCTTGTTGGCTTTACAATGGCGAGATGCTTTCATGTAGCGAGCAGCAGTAATTCAGTCAGTGTAAAGTACAGTTGCTTCCACCTCATGGCGGCATGACATTACTTGTGCTATACAGCATCATGCATTGACCCCACATCAAGGCAACGTAAGGATAAAACAGCAGACAGTGTAAAATTCATAGCAACAACTAAGGGTTATGTTCTCATTTTATGTGTGGGTCTTGCATTGTTAAATATTACTTAAAATTATTACTGCTTTATGGATCCACCTTCCAGTTTATTTGTGTTTCCTTGGCAACTATTATTCACTGAATGCGATAGGCTGACCGTGGGGATGATGTAATATGTGTGAGTGTGGGGGATAGGGAGGTGTAAAATGTACATTGGTTGTGCATGTTTTCTTACATGATTATGGCCCTTAAATAATAAGTTGTTTAATTTGATGAAAATACAGTATTTGTCTACTAAAAGGAATAATAATCATGTAAGAAATACAATTTGGAACCAAAGATCCACTATTAATCACTTACTTAAAATAAAATATCATAGAAAAATATGAAAATAAATTAAACATCTACTTTTTAATTATTTATTTTTTCAACCCTTAGAGATCCACCATAGACCTGTTTTTGTCTT